>NW_027468674.1:30700017-30705017 GCF_046254945.1 Alosa pseudoharengus | reverse complement strand
ACACACACAGTCTCAGCCGGACAATGCACACAGGACCATACCCTCAAATGATTATCTTGTTATCTTGTTAGTCCTTTAACTGCCATTCTCTTACTGTTGCACACACACACACACACACACACACACACACACACACACACACACACACATAGACAGACACTTTTAGACACACTGCATACTCAAATGGCTTTATAAAGCATCATCTTTAGCCTGGTTTCTGGGTCACAGGACAAAAAACAGGAAACCTGTGGTCTAGTGTGTGTGTGTGTGTGTGTGTGTGTACGTGTGTGTGTGAGAGAGAAACTGGTTGTCAGGGCAGGTGGTTAAGTGGCTGCTGTTTTAACCCCAGCAGGTGCTAGTACTAATGATCTATATGTGTATGTGAGAGAGTGCAAGAGAGGGTGTGTGTGTGTGTGTGTGTGGGGGGGGGGGGGGGGGTTGTTTATGTCCGTCCTTGGTTTTCTGGAAATAGGAGCTGTATTGATCTATGTTTGATCCCCCTGGAGAATGCTTGAGAGCCATGTGGTTGTGAACTAAGCTGTTGTGAAGATGCTGTACTTTCTCTCTCTCTCTCTCTCTCTCTCTCTCTCTCTCTCTCTCTCTCTCTCTCTCTCTCTCTCTCTCTCTCTCCTTCTCTCCCTCTCTCTCCAACTACTTACAGACTCACCCAAATCACATCTAAACTGTAACGTACACATTGGTTTAAATGCTAACAGAAGTCAGCAGGTATACATAGCCGCAGTGGATAGCGTATCCACTTACTGAGCACAGGCGCTCCTTTTCTCTGGGCTGCACACTGCCCTACTCTCCACAACGCTGCCCGGACACCTCCGCTACACACTGGCCATGTGCCCACACACATACACACATTTACACACATTTCCTCTCTGTCACAGTAGAGAAAGTGTGTGTGTGTGTCTGTAGGTGTGTTCGTAAATGTGTGTGTTTGTGTCTCTTTGTGAAACTGAGTAATATGAATCATATTGCAGAGAGTGCATATTCCCTGCCCACAATCTTCTCATCTTCCTCTTCTGTCCATTTTGTCTGCCCAACACTGACACACACACACACACACACACACACACACACACACGCACACACACATGCACAGATGCAGACAGCAATGGGGGTGATGTCATATTTTAATATGATTTCTTGTTTATCCACCAGGGCTCAGAGTTGATGCCTTACTGTGCTACTGTCCATTTATAGACATCCTCATGAACACAGAGATGGATTCCTGCTCAGACGCCAGGATGATTTAGACTAATGAACATTTGCCACAGAGCACAGATTTATGAGCCACAACCTGACTGAAATAACCCATCAGCCCTCAATAAACTCATCTCTCTCTCTCCCCCCCCCCATTTTTCTTCCTCTCCATCTCTCCACTCTGCCTCTCTCTCTCTCTCTCTCTCTCTCTCTCTTTCTCCCTGAGCAGCGGCTGAAGGATGAGATAGCAGAGGTGACGAGTGAGATTGAGAACCTGGGCTCTACTGAAGAGAGGTAAGCCACATGGTGCGGGAGGGCTGGGATGTGTGTCTGGGCCAACATGCTGGAGAGATGGACAGAATTTCTCTATCTTGTCCATTTTGTGTGTGTGTGTCTGTGTCTGTGTGTGTCTGTGTGTGTGTGTGTGTGTGTGTGTGTGTGTGTGTGTGTGTGTGTGTGTGTGTGTGGGGATGTGCTGGAATGTGAGTGTGTGGACCCTGGGGCTGATTCGCCCCATTTCACCTGACGGCTGTGATGTGGAGTGGAACAACAGACAGTGTCTCAGATTTACAAGCACTTCCCCCCCCCCCCCCCCACACACACACACACACACCACCCACCCAAGCACACACACACACGCACACACCCTGTACTGTACTGTACACACATGCACATACACACAGTTATGTACTGTACTGTACACACACGCATAGCATTAAAGCATAATGAGAATAGTGTCTGGCTTTACTGGCCTGTCTCATTCTGCTGGTTATGGATTACTCTCCTCCACACACACACACACATACACACACACATACTCACTCACTGCTGTCCCACTAGACATGAGATAAATAATACAGTAGAGATGTGAGTAATGGGGGCGCTGTCTGAACAATAGGGGGCTCTGGATTCCTTCACTCCTCCTCCCTCTCTTCATGTCTCCCTCGCTCCCCTGTTCATTCTGGCCCCTGCTGTACTCCCCCTGTGATGTGTGAGAGGGGTCACTGCTCTCAGCACCTCTTTTAGTGGTGTGGTGTCACGTCTCCCCACTGAAAGGGTGTAAGTCCCCAAGACACTGCTGGCTGATTGTGAGCCGGATGTGGCCCGTGACAGAGCCAGGCCCGCTGCTATGGATAAGATAGCATGCGGGTCCCATTTGGGGAGACTTGTGTGAAATGCAACCTTCCACTTTCTCTCATCTATCATCTCCATCTTCTGCACCCCCACTCCATCACATCCCCCACCCCCCCACCCCCATACCATCTCATCTAAAATGTCCCCCTAATGCAGTCTGATCCAGTCTGCGGTCACACACCCAGTATCCCAGGATGCAATCTGCCGGCCCTATATGGGCACACAGTCCCAGATTGCCTCATCAGCCCCCCATACATTATCTATGAGTAAGAGCCATCCCATGAGAATATGAGGGCTGCAGGTGCAGCCTACATCAACTGTACATTTAGAGTACAGTCTCCATACACCCACCTGAGCACAATATATACATGTGTGCTGAACAGGTCCTAGTTCTAATGTAGAGTATTTTGGTGAACTCAGGGCCTGGTATACAGCCACAAAATAGCAATAGGTTTACAAAGCCATCAGTAGCATGACACGGTTCATTAGTAGAGTAAGAGCGTGCCTCTGTCGTCACTTCCAGTCGCATAGCAGTGTGTGTTTTCTGGCTAATTGGGAAAATCGCTGACCCCACATTGTGTACGTGTAATTAGTTGGTATAGCTGGTATATGTGCTTTTGAATGGAGAGGATGGCTGAGTTACTCTGAATGCAGCCACTAAGAACAGCTCAATGTATCCACAGGAGTATTCGTCCAGCTGTTTCTTCTCTGTAACCATTAGCGGTTCCCTCTGCCAATTAGCTGGGGACATTAATTGGATTCCAGCATATAATGGGCCCATTAGAGTCTGTGAACTACCTGAATTGTCTTATCAAAGCCTGGTGTATTAAAGCTCCTAATCCTCTATGCTCCAGGAGAGACTGAGGAAAGCTTCTTTCATTTCTTTTTTTCATTTCATTTCCAGCTTCTCGTTTATTCCTCCTTTCATCTCCCCCTCTTTGTCTTCTGCCTTTTGTCTGTGCTCTCTTCTCTCGCTCGTTCCCTCCATCACCCCTGGAGTGATGTAATGTGGTGGTGATAATGGAGGAGGAGTGCCCCTGCCCCACCTCTTTTCTTTGAGTGTCACACACACACACACACGCACGCATGCACACACACACTCGCACACACACACACACACACACACACACACACACACACACAGCAGTGAAATGCTTGTTCCACTGACTCCAAGACTGTGCAAAGGATATATATAAAAAAAGGGAGAAGAATAAAGAGTCAAAGTGCAAAGTGTTTAGGCTATGCTGATGCTCCTGCTACAATCCTCATTTAGAATCCTGATAGCCTGGGGGTAAAAACTTTTCCGCATTCTCTCCGTGTTGGACTTCAGGCAGCGGTAACGTTTCCCAAACCGTAGGATAGAGAAGAGGCAGTTGTTTGGGTGACTGGGATCCCTGATAATTGTTCTTGTTCTCGACTGACATCTCCTTATGTAAATTTCCTGTAGGTTGGGTCGGGCACTTCTGGTGGTACGTTCAGCTGATCTCACTACTCTCTTCAGAGCTTTACGGTCTAGCTCAGTGCTATTTCCATACCAAGCTGTTATACTCCAGAACTAAAGCCTGTATCCTTTAGATACTTATTGACTTTTGCTACATACAGAGACACTGTTTCTCTTTCGCTCACACTGCTCAGCCATATTCACATCCTCTCTCATCACATGAGCCCATTTTGCTGACATATCGGCTCTACAGTAATACGTCCACCTACGTGCTGACCTAAACATTCTCCACCAGAGCATCCCACACAACGGAGAGTACTCAACCTTGTCAATTTAACGATGTAGTTAGCATTTGAAGGTGTGTGTGTGTCTGTCTGTGTGTGTGTGTGTGTGTGTGTGTGTGTGTGTGTGTGTATGTGTGTAGGCAGGTGGGTGGTGAGTGGCTGTGCCTGTTTGGACAAATGGAATAGACCTGAGGGCTCTTTGAAACTGAATCAGATTTGTTCTGACCCCCCAGGAAAAACATGCAGCGGAATAAACAGGTGGCCATGGGCCGCAAGAAATTCAACATGGACCCCAAGAAGGTAAGGGCATATACAGTAGTGGGAGCAGTAGATAAGGGCTCAGGTTGTTATGGATGTGTGAGTGAATGAACTTCTTTGTGTGTGTTCTCTATCTGTGTGTGTGTTTGTGTGTGCACCTCCTCGTTCCTCCTCTCTCTCTTTCTCTATTGCCGCTTGGCTTCTCACTCTTTTTCTCTCTCTTTCCCCTGACTTGTGTACCTCAGGGGATCCAGTTCCTGATAGAGAATGACCTTCTCAAGAACACATGTGAGGACATCGCCCAGTTCCTCTACAAGGGAGAGGGACTCAACAAGACTGCCATCGGCGACTACTTGGGGGAGAGGTGAGAAATCTCCTGGCTCTCCGCCCCTTCACTCTCCATCTCGTCTGTCAGTGTCCGGCTCTCCTGATGTGGCGCTGCACAGGGTGGAAAGGGTTAAATGTAATTAAAACCTCAGACAGCTTGTTTTGCTGTTTGTTATTACAGAGCAGTTCAATCCATTGATCAGTCTCACACCCAGATATCTACTGAATGGCAGTTAATGGAATGGGGTGGGATGGGTGGGGTTAGGGTTAGGGGGGGGGGGGTCACACAGGAAATAACTATGTGCGTGTGTGCATGGGACTGTGGCAGGCAGACACAGGAGCTA
>NW_027468674.1:30642517-30695017 GCF_046254945.1 Alosa pseudoharengus | reverse complement strand
TTTCAGAAAGTTTCATTTTGTATTCCTTCTTTTCTTCCTCATTTTGTTTGTTTGTTTTCCCATGTTGTCTATCTTCAGGAGGTATGTACTCTTCCCATATTTGTTCATCTCAGCTCTGCTTCCGGGTGCTTCTCCGTGCTCCGCCCTGCTCCCCGTGTGTCTGGGCTGCGTTTCGCTCTGTGCCCACTCCGTTTGCCTTTAACCATCATTTCATTTTGAGAAAGAATGAAATTGGTTTGGGTTTCTCTTTAAATTTTTTTTTTTTTTATGTTACTTCATGACCTCTTTTGACCTTTGGTAGTATGATGGTCCATGTGGCACTTTTCTGTAGTGTCTGTGATTGTGTGTAGTGCGAGAGAGAGTGAGTGACTGAATGTGTGTGTGTGTGTGTGTGTGTGTGTGTGTGTGTGTTTCAGCTCTTGGTGTGTCTGCCGTCATGTCAGTCCTGTCTGCCTGTGTTTGGGGAACTACAGCGTAGCCCTTAGAGCTGTCTCCACACAACTAGTGTGAAACTGAGACAAACTACAGAGGGCTAGACGGTATAAGAACCAAAACAGACATTTGTGTGCTGCGCTGCATTTTGTAACTAGCCAGCAGGAGTCAAGAAAGCTTTGCTGAACTGCAGTGGAGTTATGAGAACGAACAACAGAGAAAAAGAGAGAGTCAAAAGGAGAAGTCACGACTCCACTTAAGTGCAGCAAAGCATGTCTCCCTCAGAGGAGTCAGGTCGCCATCTTCAGCGGACTCCCCTCTCTCCTGACTACTCACTGAGACCCTGCTGTGGGTGAGGGCTGTAGTTGACCTCCTGACTCCAGTCTGCTGTTCGTGCCTCTTAACTGATGCTCTATATCTGTGACCATAAGTCTACGGGCTTCAGTTTATTGGCATTGTTGATCCCTCTGAGTCATATGTATTAATATTCTATATCTACTGTCCTCCAACCAAGTCTAGTGCCATATAAAACAACCACTAACTCTTCCCCATGTTTAATGCTGTGCATATATGCCAGTCTGTCCTTGCTTGAGCCCTGTGCAACGATCCCCTCAGCTACTAGACAAGGATACGGTCTATTTCACCTCTCAGCTTGAGCTGCAGGCACTGTGTGTAGAGTGTGCTTTTGGTGTAGACATGCTAATGCTGTATTTTCATGGCTTTGAGGTGTGTGCATATATATTAATGTTGATGTGTACTGTATAAGTTTGTGTGAGAGAAAATGAGAGATTAAAAAAAATGTCAGGTGCTGTATGCATGGGGGGGTTTCCAGTGTTCGTCCGACATCTCTGTCTGTTTTCCTGTCTGTCTCCCTATGCTTTCTTTGTTTTGTGAGCCCAGGCTGTCAGCTTGCCTGACCAGTAACAAGCAATAACATTAGCCTCATTCAAGGCCAGCTGGCAGTTAACCTCTATGAGCAACAAGTACGAGCAGGCTGGGGGAATCTTTTGGTGTGTGTGTGTGTGTGTGTGTGTGTATCTCTGACTAGCAGTCTCCCGGGTGCCTTCCAACATGGTATGTGCATTCCTGTCTGAACCATCATCGTCGGCTTCTGTGTTAGAAAGCTCGGCCATCGCTCTTGCTCCAAACCTCCATCCTGCCAACATCTCGCCGTCTCCAGCGACTCATTGCCTCTCCCGCTGCCCCCCCCCCCCCCAACACCCCCTCATCACGACCGTGGCCTCTGCTGACATGTAGTTGTGTTTCACAGGTGGCCGTGTAAAGACTTGGAAGAGGAGATGGTTCATCCTGACCGATAACTGCCTCTATTACTTTGAGTACACCACTGTGAGTAGATAATAGGATCCAGTTCAATGACATAGCTGTGTGTCCTATTAATGGACATTATGAGTGTGTAGGTGATATTGTGTGTTATTCACCCATATCCTTTGCTGCTGTGATTTGTATCAGGATAAAGAGCCTCGAGGCATCATTCCCCTGGAGAACCTCAGCATCAGAGAGGTGGATGACTCCAAGAAGCCAGTAAGTCCTATTCATTTAGTGTTTCATATATCTTTGTCAGTTATAATTGCGTGGTGAGGCAGATCAATCATATTTCACAATCTAACTCTCCCTCTCCCTCTCCATTGTTGTTCCTGTTTCCATCTCAACAGAATTGCTTTGAGCTGTTCATCCCAGACAATAAAGACCAGGTGATCAAGGCGTGCAAGACCGAGGCAGACGGACGTGTAGTGGAGGGCAATCACACCTTCTACCGCATCTCAGCTCCCACCACTGAGGAGAAGGACGAGTGGATCAACAGTATCAAGTCAGTCACTCTTATTAGAGCAAATCATTAATCTCCATAGAAATGTCACTATCAGCAAAAAAGCGATTCATTAAAAAGTGTGATTTGTATTAAAACCATTAGATTCCAGATGATTTACATTAACACACTCTCTGTCTGGTAATTGTGGAAGAATATTATTCTTAGTCATTTGTAATGTTAAATTAGACTCTAACTCTAATAAACACCATTTGTGTTCTGTGCAGAGCTGCAATCAGTAGGGACCCTTTCTATGAGATGCTGGCAGCGCGGAAGAAGAAGGTGTCCTCTATGAAGAGGCAGTAGGACTCCTGTGTAGATGACCGCAGCTTCTTATACACTGGGCACTGGACCTTATAACTTGGGGCTTGGGTGAGGAAGGAGGCGGGAAGGGTGCAGAGGACTGGGTGTCCGTGGTGGCGTGTCTGACCGTGTGCAGATGGAACAGAGGGAATGCTGGGAGCTGGCTCAGGATCTTCTGTATCTTTTCCACCCATCAGCACTCTCTCCAGGACTTTGCCTTGCTTTCTCGCTCAACGTCCGACGACGAGAGGAAAGCTGGAAAGAGCTTCTTCTCTGATAGAACATTCAACCAAATGAACACGCACACACACACACACACACACACGCACACACACACACACACACACACACACACACACACACACACAAAACCATCTCAACTCAGCAGGTCTGACTGAATGTGGCATCCTGTTTAAGATTTTGTAAAACTTGCTACAGATGTGGGAAAAAAACTCCTGTGCTTTAATAGACGAAGGAAGGATATGTGCACCTATTTTTACACCACAATTCTCTGTCAGGGGAGGACTTCTCACTTAGTTGTTCTCAAAAGTAGAGAGTAGTCACATTAATTAATCAGCTCTTTGGTTAACCATTTTTTCTTGGTGTCCTTTTGCCCAAGTCATGCCACTTCTGTACGGCTGTGTAGATATTCTTCATATTCACTCTCATGTTAAACAGCTGGGCTATGACTGTTATGTGGTGTGATGTTTTGTGTTGTAGTAAATTGTAAAAAAAAGAATGAAAATGTCATCTCTGCCAAAGTTTTTTTTACACATTGCTTTTTTTTATCCATGTTCACTTTTTAAGTATGCTTTTTGTGAAATATGCCCATTTCCCCTTTTGCCACAGCAATCACACATCTCACATATCTCATCTTAATCCCAGGCTCGAATGAGCATAACAACACAACCTATGATCTGCTGCAAACAAGTGGAGACTGAGCTGAACCCCCCCTCCCCACCCACGTACTGTACTGTGTCTGCAAGGTGGCTCTGCTGAGGGTGTGAAGGATGCTGTATACTTAAACTGTAAATTCTTTGCGGCTTGTCTGTAGGCAGGCCACACACATAAACACAGAATATAGCTGTGATCCCTACAAGTGCAGCTGTTATGTGCTTTGTGCTACCCTTGCTGACACATCTGACTCGTTTCCTCTTTTTCTTCCCAATATAACTCACTGAGATACTGTTACTGTTCATACTGCAGAAAGGATCTATTGTCATTTGGTAAAACCTCAATTTTCAAGATGAATGACAGTAGCGTACATGCTCCCAGTTTCTAACCTACTACTAATACGCTTCCATCATTTGAATGAGTTCTTATTTGGTTGTATTTCTGTTTGCAGTCCTCTTGTTTCCAGAGTGGCATTAGAGTGAAAGCCATGAACATGAGCTTTTTTTGTTTGCTTTATAAGCCATATGTGTGTTTTTTTCTTATTTAAATATGCTGGTAATTTAGAAAACAAAACTATCAAATTTAAGTAGTTTATTTATCAAAGTGATGTATATACTTAAATGTATAGGTTAATCTTTTATTTTAAAATATGTTTGTGTGATCATTTATGAAGTTGGGTGCCAGTTTTATTAGTTTTGTTAACATAGCTTTTTTCACCAATGTCACATAGCCTACCCATGCGCTGATAAACAATAAATAACATGGCAAGTGCTTTGAAATGATCTTCATATGTTCCTTTCAGTCATCTATTTAGTTATTGAATTAATCAGTAAAACAAATGCAAAACACATTGGACATTAAAAGGCCATTATTGTAAACCCAACTCGTAAGAAGCTGCTGTAGGACTAATGCATGTACAGTAATACAAAGTGCCTCTAGTTTCTTCATGTTTATCATTGACTATAAGGGTGGTTATGTAACCTAAATTTGTCTGTAGTGTTTATTCAACAGGAAATAATTGCAACTTACCCTACTCTTACAGTTTCTGCCAATTTACTGACTGCAAATATTATTTCACATTTTCTATTACATATTTACATTTTCTATCAAATTATTACACCTGGTTGATGCTAGAAAGTATCCAAACAGAAGTGGAAACTGGAGAATTCTAGAATTCTAGCTACAAAACATTCTGAGCTCGAGGAGAAACATGTTTGAAAATCTTCAGTTACAAAGGAAAGGTTGACTCCGTTAGAAGTTAACTGTTAGCCGATAGCTTTTATTATGATAGAAAGCTATTTTATTTTATTTACTCACTGTTATTTACGTTACAGTTGGTAGGGAATTAATGCCATGTTGGCGAATACTTTTTAAAGGGCATACTCTTTTTAAGCCCACAGGCTCAAAATACTTAAATATGATATAGATAGGTGGCTAACATTAACATTAGCTAACGTTACCTTAAATGTTGATTTAACGCTAACCGCTAATTTCAGTTTGTTAATGATTTCACTATTTGATAGCCAAATGTTAACTTAGCTCAAAGTTGTGTGTGCAAATAAGTTCACACAATTATGGAGGTAGATCAACGAGTTGGTTTTTTGCAACATAATACACTAAAGATCTTAAAACTGAAGCCTGACAAATGGCAAAAGTTCATCAGTGCAGAGGAGAATCTAACTGCAATTGTCAATTTCTTAGAAAAAACCGACGTCGAGGAACTTGTGATATCTCTCAATGCAGCTTCGCAGCTTATGGTTAATCTCGGATTTCCTCAGACAATTAAAAACAAGGCAGTATATTTCGTTAAGCATGACAGTGTAAAAATAACCAAAGATAACATAAAACAAATATTAATTGGAGATGTAGCCAATTCGCCAGTGGAAGCCACAATTGGAGTAATGGAGGAGGTATGTTAAAAACAACACTTGTTCTAATCTTCAAATTGATTTGCTGAAATAAGTGTTACAGTGTACACAGTCACAGCCACAGTTTGTTGAATTCAGGTTGACGTTATGGCTTGACTGATTGTAGTAACTAAGCTAAATGTTCATTCAAATGTAAATGTACTATGGCCATTGGATAGTCAGTAAACTGTCCGTGGGTTGACATGGAAAAGGAAGGAGCCCTAAATGCATGTTATCCAGTAGCACATTTTGAATTTTCAATATCATGACTGAGATCTGTCCTCTGTGTACAGGTTGTTTACCCTCTACATACTAATAGAGACAACATCAGGTGTTGGCCCAAGGTTGTGTCTGAAGATGTAACACGTCATGCACACAAGCTGAAAAATGAAGTATTTGTGGTGGGAGGACAGATCAAAGGAAGAACATTTCTACCATTGCCAGAAAATTGTGACGGATATTCCCAGTGAGGCAAACCCACACATTAGTATTGTACTTTGATATGGAGGTTGTTCAAACCCAGAATTTTAGTTACACCCTTCCCCTTTCCAGGTATTCTTCAACGGTGGATAGCAGGATAATGCACACATTTGAGACAGTGATAATAGACTGGACCCATCAAGTATCAGATGTACTAAATAAAGATTCTGCCCAGCCAATATTAGATAGGTTCAATCCTCTTCCCAAGGTGGAATTTGATTTCTGGAACAACAGGTTAAAGAATCTTGAATGTATACACCAACAGGTAAAATGAAATAGGCTAATATACTAGGCTACTAAGGGGAAAAGTTGAATCTATGAAGAAACATGGTAACTGTACATCTTTCTTCCCAAGCTAATGGATCCTAGAGTATGCACGATGGCAAAAATAGTAGAAAGTGTGGGAAGCATGTACTGGCCTGCTCTGAACAAAATCTACATAGATGTCCAGGAGGGTAAAAGTTTTGCTTTAGATTTGTATTTTCTGTGTTTCACCACATGTTTTATGTTTGTATAGTATTAATGATGCATCTCTTTATCACAGGCCTGAAAGAAGCTCGGGACATTGTTATGTACCTGAAACCTCTCCAAAAAATACTAGATGAAATTGAGCAGTTGGATTATCCATTGGTAAATTGTAGAATCAGAAGTTCAAATGTTTTATTTTTTTACATGACAGTGATCTCCTACTGAGCAATATTGGACTGTGTGTTTTTTTAGCTTCCCACTTACATTGAATCTGTGATGCACACAGTGTGTCTAATATGGGCACATTCACAGCACTACAGCCGTCCAGCCAGAGTCATCGTCATCTTACAGGAAATCTGCAACCTCTTCATTGATATGGTATGGGTATTTCATGTTTAAGACATTAATAGCATACTTATTGTACATTTAACATATTTTTGTCTTTGAAAAAGTAAATAATAATATTAATACTAAACCAACACCTGTATTGTTGCAGACCAGAAATTATTTGGGTCCCGAGGAGGTGATGAAAGGCTTGCAAGGAGAAATAGATGAAGTACTAGAGACTATCAGAACAAGTATAGTCGTTTTGGTAACCCTCAGAGAGAGCTATGACAAGTGCAGGATTAAAATGGACAAATACTTCACAGTAGTGAGTACTATTTTTCTTGTGCTTAAGAACTTCCAAGAGTTTCTAATGTAATAATGGTGGGACACACAACTAGTCTCCAAATCCAAATAATTATGATATTGATCTGCCTGGCAATCAAGTCATGCACACAGGACAGTTTAAAAATGGCTAATGGCTTTAGTGACATTTTAAACGTGAAATGGTTCCTAAACATGTTTGTTGGTGCTGTTTTTGTATCTCATAACCAATAGGAACGGACAGCTAAACATTGGGAATTTCCATCATACCTTGTCTTCACACGACTTGATGCATTTTTACAGCGCTTGAAGACTATCGAGGTATTCTTACAGTCTCTGTTTAACTGCACCTCTTGAGAAGAAGAGATTCTGTTGAAATGATTTCTGATCTCTGCATCGTTTACACTGCCTTTTAGGATGTGTATGTTATCTCAACTGAACTTCTGAAACTTGAAAAAGTTGACATTCAAGGCGTAAGAGGATGTGCAATGGGAAACCTGGTCTTCGGTATTTATGAGGAATTTCTTGAGCTTGTGAAAATATTTGCAGAATGCAAATATGATGCAATTGACAGTGATGACAAGGTATATCTGACAATGTTGGCTATATGATGTACTTGTTACAGCTGTCTTCACAGTTATTAAGACAATGACCTCATTGTAATTCCTGCAGATGTTTGACGAGGACTATAAAGATTTCCAAGAACGACTTGTGGACATAGAGAGACGTCTGGGAACTATACTGTGCCAGGCTTTTGATGACTGCTCATGCACTGAGTCTGCTGTGAAGGTCAGTGACACTTCTGCAGATATTTCAAGACATTGTTAAATTATAACAACTATACCAATATGTCAGTAAGCCTTGTGGCAATGTTTGCTGATAATACACAACATTTACACTCTCCCCTTCTAGCTCTTTGACATGTTTGGGTTCATCTTGGAGAGGCCTCATATTCAGTCACAAATTGCCTCCAAGTACAAAGAGCTGGTGGACATGTTCAGCTCTGAGCTGGATATCACCAAGCTGGTGTTTGATGCACAGATGTCTGCAGCAGAGATGTACAAAGGCATCCCTCCGATCTCAAAGAACATGCCTCATATTGCAGGACAATTAAAGTGGGCTCAAGAGTTGCGAGACAGAATACAGACTCCAATGACAAGCTTCAAAGCAATCTCTCATTCGTATGTGCCATATAAAAATCTTAAAATCTATGTTACTGTAAGTTAGGTGACGCAGTGCCTGGAGCCTTCCTTTGGGGACAATAAAGTATACCTTAGCCTTAAACTTAATTCCAAGAATACTTACATACCTGGAAAGAGTACTATGATAAGTGAGAGTATGTATCTATATTTTCTTGTATAATGTTAGCTTTACACATGTCTTTTTCTGTATCAAGATGCATGAACACTGATGAAGCCAGGCTTGTTTTCCAAAAATATGATGAGATGATGAAGCTTCTTAATGACTATTGCATACGGGTGTACACAAACTGGACCTCCCAAGTTGATGTAGACTGTAGGTTCAATCTAGACCAGCCCCTCCTTTTACGAGACAAGGAGAAAAATGTTCTCAGTGTGAATTTCAACAGACAGGTAAATGCATTTAAATTTTCATTCAGGTGTACCATGTTGTATGTGTATAGCAAGATGTTACATCTCTACATCATTGCATCTTGTGCTCAAAGCTCGTTGCAGTATTACGGGAGGTGAAATACCTCACTATCCAAGGACAGGATGGCATCCCACCCAGTGCAGCTGATGTTTTTGCAAAGCATGAAATCTTCAGGAAGTATGTTAGCAACCTGGATCTCATTGTCTTCTGGTACAATGAGGTAAGACATATAATAGTACTTTGCTATTTAACGTTGATACCACACTGTTCAGATTCTTTCAAGTCAATTCTCTCAAGCTTTCTTGGAAATATAATATAGTTTGGAAAGAAGCAGATAACCTATTGTTAAATGACTTCTTCCATAGGTTAGAGCTACAGTGCTACCGGTGGAGTTTCCTCTTATAGAGAAGGAACTGAATAGCATTGATGAGCAGCTCTCACAGGCTGAAACTACGCTGTGCTGGAATAGTAATGGTGGGCATGGCAACATACTGTACTGGCACACCACATGTAATCTTAAAGCAGCTAATTAGCTGTCATACCCCTATTGGTTGTCATGCTGTCTTAGAGCACGATTGAGGGGTGAATAGATTTAATTCAGCAATGCTATTTTCTCTATAGGTGTGTGGGAGTATATTCAGAGAATGAGAGACACCTTGAAAGATTTCCAAACAAGGATCAGTATGGCGAAAGCTAATGTCAATACGATGCTTTTGATTATGGATGTAAGTATCTGGTAGTACATAACTAAATCCTCAATCACAACTACTAAGAGGGAAATCCTTGAACTTTTCTGTTATTGTTTTCTTTGTTTTAGGACTGGTCACATTCTCCTGTCTTTGAGAGGAAGGACAATAAAAAAGAATCACTGCTCGATCTGGATGGCCGGCAAACTACATTAAAGAAAAAGTACAAGGCCATCCAAGAATCTGGAGTTAGGCTGCATGCACTGACAGAGGTATTGTTCAGTTGTACATTGTATGTTTGATTGGAAGGCGAGCATGCTAGCAAGCAAGCTATAAACCCAAGGGTTCTTTCTAGCATCTCCTACTAGTCTCCTACTTAGGCGTCAAGAGTTAGGTTTAGCCTACCTAATGTACATACTGCACAACTATTGTACTAGCTGGCTACTGCTACATATGCATGGCTAATGCTGCACATGTTGGACCTAAAATCTAAATTGCCTGTATTACTCCTGAAACAGGAAAATAAGAAGCTGTTCGGAGCAGATGAGAACTCACAATCTTGGAAAGAATACATAGACTATATTGATAATATGATCTTACATGGATTTTTCAATGTTGTCCATGTATCACTGGAATTCCTTTCTGATAATATGCACGCTGAGGTAAGAATTCCACTCAATACAATCTTTTGTAATATTCTTATATGTTGATTCTGGTATCGGTATGCCATTTCCTAACTGAATGACTCTGTTTTGTAGTTTTGTAAATATCCTTTATTTGAAGTACGTTTTGAACTTGACGATGACGACACGTATTTCCACCCATCTCTTGGTTATGGTGCGGCTAATGGTTTCTATGATGTGGTGGAGAGCCTGATTGAAGATGTCTATGGATGTGCTGAACTTGTTTCACGTGTGTCCCTGACTAATACAATGACATACCAAGTGAGTAGAAAAAGATATCTGCAAACCTGACAGTCACACTTTAAAATATGTATAAAGCTCAGTCACAGATAACAAACATTGTTACTATTTAGGAACCATTAGTTGCCAGAGTCTCTGAAGAGCCTCACATACTGTCTGTGCATGACCCATAATGCAAGCACAATGACAAGTACATTTGGCATTACATTTCCCTGTATTCCTCTGCTGCTAAGGGCAGTGCTACCTGTGCCATCCCTTCCATTCTGATGTAGTCTAATGTTGGGTCACTTATGACATGCTCTCCCTAGATTGAGCTGGAGGAATCGGCTGAGCTAAATGACTTACGTGAGGAGATTATGAACCAGGTTCTTGCAGTCATGAAAGAGGCCCAGGACTACCGCGAAGGCCTCTACAAGTACGCATATTTATGGCAGGACAGCCAAGAGGAGTTCATGGAACAGTTCCTGCTTTATGGTAAAGTGCTCACCCAAGAAGACATCGAGGCTCAAGGAGATGAGGCTGTCCCCACCAACCCCCCTACGCTCAAGGAGTTCAAGGAGGAGGTAGGGGTCTCTGAAAAAGAAAAAAAGAACAGTTAGATGATAGAAGCTTACTTCATTTATGACAATAGTATCTTGATGCATCACTGTTTTTCTTGTATTAACTGTAGATTGACGACTATGAAAACTTGTACAAGGAAGTGAGCACACTTGAGAACTCTAGATTGGTGCAACGATGGCTTCAGATTGACATCAGGCCTTTCAAGCATATTATCCTTAACATAATCAAGAGATGGAGTCTGATGTTCAAGCAGTACCTCATTGACCGAGTTACCAATAGGTAATGTTGATCACAAACTATGATTTAAGCACTTTATACTATGAAATATTATGTATAGGAGTATAACCTTACCGGCTGTGTGTCTTAGTCTGAAGGACCTAGACTTGTTCATCAAGGACAGGAAGTGTGGCCTCTCTAAGACAGTGGAGGAGGGAGACTATGAAGGCCTGGTAGGGGTCATGGGGCACCTGATGAAGGTGAAAGACCGGCAGGCAGCCACGGATACTATGTTTGGCCCTCTGAAGGAGACTATTGAGTTCCTGAAGGAATATGGAGAGGAGCTGCCAGATGAAGTCCATGCTCAATTGCAGGCAAGGAGACACACATGACACCATTGCTTTTGTGTTGATTTTGCTTTTGTCTGTTGAGTTAATCGTTTTCAGCTTAAATTGTCTGTCGAATGAATCATTTCTTTGTTTGCTTGACAAACTTGCTGTGTTTATTTTTTTCCCGCAGGACCTCCCAGAGCACTGGAACAATGTGAAGAAGTCTGCTCTACAGGTCAAGCAGAATGTTGCTCCTCTGCAAGCACATGAAGTAAACATCATTCGCAGGAAGTGTCAGCAGTTTGAGGTCTGTAGTTTGAGAAAAGAATAACAGTTTGGTGCAGATTGAACATCAGTGCTGTGGAATGAAACATTTCACTTGTGCCCACAGATTAAGCAACATGAGTTCCGGGAGAAATTCCGACAGCAGCCTTTCTTCCTCTTCTCCTATGAAGAACCACATGCAGCACTGGATGAGGTAATACTGCAGGGCTCAGCTGTGGGCTTAAAGGCATTTATCTCCAGGCCCAAATATTTATCCAACCAGCCAAATCTTTACAACAGAACCGCGACGTTGAAAAGCTTGAGAGTTTTGTTTACGTTAGAGTTAGCACATTCTATCTATTGTTCTCAGAGAGGTTGGGTAAAGTTGACAGTAAATAGAACACTAGTGGGTAAATAAGCTCCAATCATTAACTATC
Source organism: Alosa pseudoharengus (assembly GCF_046254945.1). Classification (NCBI taxonomy): domain Eukaryota; kingdom Metazoa; phylum Chordata; class Actinopteri; order Clupeiformes; family Clupeidae; genus Alosa; species Alosa pseudoharengus. Next base: position 30,683,033 of record NW_027468674.1, on the reverse strand, counting down.
TTAAAGTTAACAATTGTATATTCTGTAATCAAGCATTGTGACATGATGATATGTATCCTATAGTTAGTTACAGAGGAAAGAAGGCTTAATTTGTTCCGAATGAGCATAGCCACAAACAGTTTGCATGATATTTCTTAAAGAAGCACAGTCAGCTTTGGCACTATGACACTATCAAAATAACAGTGTACCATGTGAGACCATAGAAGAGTACCCACTGTGGGTCTTTCTAATTAGGACTGTTCAAAACATGTTTATGCTCTTTTTCAGACTGAGGCGGCCATTGTGGCTTTTGAAACGGAGATGAAGGCCTTGTCTCAATCAGCCAGCTTGTTTGAAGTTAATGTCCCTGATTACAAACAGCTCAAGGCTTGCCGGAAAGACATAATCTTACAGAAGGAATTGTGGGATATGATCTTGTTGGTAGGGAATTTCTGATTCATTTGCACATCTTTGTTAAAACTAATGAGATGTTACAAATACCGTAGAAAGATGGAATCATGACATGATCATGTTATCCCCAGGTGAAAGGAAACATGGATGACTGGAAGACTACTCTGTGGAAGGACATCAATGTGGACGACATGGACATGGAAACCAAAAAGTATGCCAAAGACATCAAAGGCCTGGACAAAGAGATGAGGGCCTGGGATGCCTTCAGTGGGCTGGACAGCATGGTCAAGAACATGCTGACGTCTCTGCGCGCAATTGGAGATCTGCAGAATCCAGCTATCAGAGATCGCCACTGGCTTCAACTCATGATGGCCACCAAGGTGTTGCATAATACAAAATCAGATTAAAACCATCACACATCTGAAGCGATAGTTTAAGGTTTCCGAATCTGGTATTTTCTATGCTGTGTTTACTTCAGATGGATCTATTTAAAATGTGTATAGTCATTTTACCACAAGTTGATATGATTATTTTCTGATGTGTCCTTGTTGTTATGGCTTTCAGGTGAAGTTTGAAATGTCAGAGAAGACTACCTTTGAAGATTTACTCCAGCTCAACCTTCATGAGTTTGAGGATGAAGTGCGTGGCATTGTGGACAAAGCTGTCAAAGAGTCCACTATGGAAAAGGTGAGTTAATCCACCCTTCCAACTAGAGGTGGGAGGCAATAGAGTATGAAGGATCCTTTCCACCCTTACTTCCCACTAGTCTGAGACCACCATAGTGAGTGTCAAAACATGTTCCGTAACGTTTTCTGCTCGTTGTCTTGTTTGATTGCCTGTGTAGATGCTGCTGGAGCTGGATAAGACGTGGAGCACCATGGCGTTTGAGCACGAGCCCCACGGCCGCACGGGCACCATGCTGCTCAAGCCCAACGAAGAGCTGGTGGAGACGCTGGAGGACAACCAGGTGCAGCTGCAGACGCTCATGACCTCCAAGTACATCGCCCACTTCCTGGAGGAAGTGTCCGGCTGGCAGCAGAAGCTCTCCACCGCTGACGCCGTCATCTCCATCTGGTTCCAAGTGCAGCGCACCTGGACCCACCTGGAGAGCATCTTCATCGGCTCAGATGACATTCGTAAACAGCTCCCCGAGGACTCCAAGCGCTTTGAACGCATTGACTTGGACTTCAAGGTAATTACACAACTGATTTGAATTTGGGTTATAAAACAGATTTGAGTTTGTGGTTAACAGCATCATTTCCATCATTACTTTTACCTAAGGACATCATGGCAAAAGCTGTCAAGACAACAAATGTAGTGCAATCCACAAACAGAAAGGGTCTTCTAGAGAAGCTGGAGGACTTAGAGAAAGGGTACCCTTATCACAATACTTTGCTCTCATTTAAATTTGATGTATTTGTTGATAAAATATCGAAAATTTTGTATATTTCCATCATCAGACTGGCAATGTGCGAGAAAGCTCTAGCTGAATATTTGGAAACCAAAAGGCTGGCTTTTCCAAGGTTCTACTTTGTATCATCTGCTGATCTTCTGGACATTTTGTCAAATGGCAACGACCCAGTTGAGGTAAAGAGTAAAAAAGTCTAAGAAAAGACCACTAAATGTATAGTGTGATTAAAATACATTTTGAATGTTACTCTTGTAATGTTTTTGATGCTTTTAGGTCAGCAAACACTTGTCCAAGCTCTTTGATAGTCTGGCCAATTTGAAGTTCCACAAGGATGACGATGGCAACCCAATCAAGGAAGCCATGGGAATGTACAGTCAAGACAATGAATACGTTGGCTTCGACAAGGACTGTGACTGCTCCGGCCAGGTAAACAGCACAAATCTGTGTGTGTGTGTGTGTGTGTGTGTGTGAAGTTTCAACATGCACTTCTTTTTTTTTGTTGTCCAGGTGGAGATGTGGCTGAACCGTGTCTTAGATCGCATGGTGGAGACATTGCGGGCAGAGTTTGGGGAAGCAGTGCAGACGTATGAGGAGAAGGCCAGAGAACAGTGGCTGTTTGACTACCCTGCTCAGGTTCTGGACAGTGTTAAATCAATACAGGCTTAAACTCTCTGCCTGGCTTTAACAGACAAGTAGAACAGATAGACTTAACATTAACATAATAGCACACTTAAAACTAACACACTTATTCTCAATATACTGTATGTATTTTCTTCCATGTAGTTTCATGAAGTAATCTGATTGGTAGTTTTTTAACATTACATGTTTGTGCATAGGTTGCATTAGCCACCACTCAGATCTGGTGGACCACCGAGGTAGGGATTGCCTTTGCCAGACAGGAGGAAGGCTATGAGAATGCAATCAAAGATTATTTCAAAAAACAGGTTGGTCCCCTCACTTGCGTGGTTGTGCAGTGGGGCTCTTTTGGGACAAACGTAGTGTATATTGACTGTGTTTGGTTTCCCACAGATCAGCCAGTTGAATAACCTCATCACCTTGCTTATCGGAGAACTGAGTCGGGGCGATCGTCAAAAGATCATGACCATTTGTACAATTGATGTCCACGCTCGTGATGTGGTCGGGAAGCTGATCGCTTCCAAGGCATGTGTCTTTTAAATTCAGTTTCACTGTAGAGACATCTCAGTGGATCCCCATGCAGCCAGTCACTGGTCCCAGGTCATTTAACGTTTGATCCTAAAATGTAGAGAACGATTCAGTGAGTCAGGGTATTTATTTGCTCATGATGAACTGAATAATTGCAAAAAGGTAGATGACTAGATAACAAGCTGAGCTTTCAACTAGGCTCAGTAGCAGCTATTAAATTCCAAATATGCAACACGTGTGTAACCCTGTGTTCCTCTCCCTCCCTCAGATTGACAACGTTCAGGCCTTCATGTGGCAGTCCCAGCTGCGGCACCGCTGGGATGACGAGAAGAAGCACGTCTTTGCCAATATCTGCGATGCACAATTCCGGTACTCTTATGAGTACTTGGGCAACACTCCACGTCTGGTCATCACACCTCTGACAGACAGGTACAGTGTCACCTGTGCACAAGGGAAATCAATGCCGTGTGTCCCATTTATGAATGACTTTGCAATGTTCTGGAGGAGTTTCAAGCACCATGAGTGGTAAGGAGGAGAAAGTGAGAGTGGGACTGTGTGGTGTGTTACAGGTGTTACATCACTCTGACTCAGTCTTTGCACCTTATCATGGGCGGAGCCCCAGCTGGCCCTGCTGGAACTGGCAAAACTGAGACCACCAAAGATCTGGGACGAGCCCTCGGCATCATGGTCTATGTGTTCAATTGTTCTGAACAGATGGACTACAAGGTAACATATGCCAGTGTCCAAGCTGATAAAGGCAGTAATGTCAGTCCACTGTTGGTGTTTAACATGGCATATTTGGGAACCTAAACTTCTAGAACAGTGTTTATGAGAGTGCTTGCTGACCTGACATTTTCTGTCCAGTCCTGTGGAAACATCTACAAGGGCCTGGCTCAGACTGGAGCGTGGGGCTGCTTTGATGAGTTCAACCGAATCTCCGTTGAAGTGTTGTCTGTGATCGCAGTGCAGGTACATCCATTGTTCACTGATTGCAGCACAAATCCACTGTTCATTTTAGACCAGATACTAAGGATGTGCCATCTGCCTATGATGGTCTGATTTCAGGTGAAGTGTGTCCAGGATGGTATTCGAGATAAGAAGAAGGTCATAAATTTCCTGGGGGAGCACATTAAACTGATCCCAACCGTCGGAGCCTTCATCACCATGAACCCTGGCTATGCTGGGAGAGCTGAGCTGCCAGAGAACTTGAAAGCCTTGTTCAGGTAAAGGGACGTGCCAGAGATACTCCAGAATGGAGGCATGTAGGTTGTGCTGGTACCCCAAAACAGCCTGCTGATTGACATACAGCCATGAATAGCAAACAATAGGCTGATGTACAGCCATGATATGATTTTGTGTGTGTGTGTGTGTGTGTGTAACTAGGCCTTGTGCTATGGTGGTGCCTGATTTCGAGCTGATTTGCGAGATCATGTTGGTGGCAGAGGGTTTCCTAAATGCCAGAATTCTAGCCCGCAAATTCATCACTCTGTACAGTCTGTGCAAAGAGCTGCTCTCCAAACAGGTACAGCACTCTGAACGCCTAACCAGTCAGCAACAGCATCTCAACCTGTTGCACACTTGCAGAACACATTGTATGGAATCTATGCCTTTTCTCATATTCAAATTCACCCAAATCTTTGACTGAATGTGTGTGTGTGTGTGCGTGTGTGTGTGTGTGCGCGTGTGTGTGTGTGTGTGTGTGTGTGTGCACTGGCAGGATCACTATGATTGGGGACTGCGTGCTATAAAATCTGTGCTGGTAGTTGCCGGCTCTTTGAAGAGAGGAGACCCAGGCAGGCCCGAGGACCAGGTGCTCATGAGAGCCCTCAGGGACTTCAACATCCCCAAGATCGTGATGGACGACATGCCCGTGTTTATGGGGCTCATCGGGGACCTGTTCCCTGCTCTGGATGTGCCAAGGAAAAGGGACCTGGACTTTGAGGGGGTCAGAATACAAAGATTGCTTACCCCTCTTTTTTAGCTGGCTATGCTTTGCTATGGGCTCTGTGCACTAGCTTACTTGAAGTTGGCAAACTAGTTTCCGGTTCGTTGACATCGCTGCCAACAACCACCTGAAGAGGAGTGCTTCAGTTGTACCAAAACGTGTGCTCACCGAAAATTTCTTACGTTTTGGTACAACTAAAGCACACATTTTCAGGTGCTTGTTGACAGCCATGTCAACGAATAGGAAACTGGTTTGCCGACTTCAAGTAAGCTAGTGCACAGAGCCCATTAAGTTGACCATTTCCAATAGTTACTAGATGCTCTGTCCACTAAAATTGAGGAAGACTCTCCTGAAGATCCAGACATAATCTTGTGTCTTTGTACGCACTGAGAAAGAGACTCGATTTGCAGTTGCACTGACAGTATGCATGTTTGCTTATGCCTCCAGTTGGTAAAGAAGTCAGTGCTGGACCTGAAGCTCCAAGCGGAGGACAGCTTTGTTCTGAAGGTGGTGCAGCTGGAGGAGCTGCTGGCCGTCCGGCACTCAGTGTTCATCATCGGCAATGCCGGAACTGGCAAGAGCAAGGTCTTTGTACCATGTTCTTATTGGCTATTATTTATACATATTTAAACATCTAACACAATTGATGTGATTGGAATTGCAACACAATATTCATGTTTCTCTCAACAAAACAAATATTTTTCTAAATATAATATGCCAGTGGATGCTTCAAAAAGTATTGAAAAAGACATACAGTAATCTTGATCCTTTTGGTGACATTGACAGTGATTCTTTCCCTCAGGTTCTTCGCTCACTGAATAAGACTTACCAGAATATGAAGAAAAAGGCTGTCATTGTAGATCTGGATCCTAAGGCCGTGACCTGTGATGAACTCTTTGGGATCATCAATCCTGCCACCAGAGAGTGGAAAGACGGTGGGTTGATGGGCAGGTTGCTACTTCAGAACTCTGTAACGTTATTGTTAGATCACATATTACTGCTGATCGCTGTGCAGTGATATTCAGCGCTGTTTCACAAACAGGTCTGTTTTCATGTGTCATGAGGGACTTGGCCAACATTGCTCACGATGGACCCAAGTGGATTGTTTTGGATGGTGACATTGACCCCATGTGGATTGAATCCCTGAACACTGTCATGGATGATAACAAGGTTTGTTGAGTTTCTGAGTGGGGAGTTAAATCAGCTGTTTTAGGACATAGTGAACTTCATAATTATTGTTGTGTGCTGTGCTTAGGTGCTGACGCTGGCCAGTAATGAGCGTATCCCATTGAACCCTACCATGCGACTGGTATTTGAGATCAAGGATCTGCGCACTGCCACACCTGCCACTGTGTCTCGAGCTGGGATCCTCTTCATCAACCCTGCTGACCTGGGATGGAACCCGTGAGCCTCCTTCTACATGTGTCCACACACACACACACACACACACACACACACACACACACACCTAATATGAGCTTTCAAATCATCAAATCATTCAAATCATCACATGAGTGAACTGCCTCTTCTGTACCTATACTTAGTGAGGAAATTAGCAAAACATTTGGGCAGTCATCAGGTAAAAAAAATTGATATTGCTTATCTGTTATGCAATTAATTTTTTGGGGAAAAAACCCTTTTGTTTTACTCAGAGTGGTGACCAGCTGGATAGAGACACGGGAGGTCCAGTCGGAGAAGGCCAACCTCTCCATCCTGTTTGACAAATACCTGCCCGCCTGCCTGGAGAAGCTCCGATTCGGCTTCAAGAAGATCACCCCCATCCCTGAGGTCACCATGGTGCAGAATGTCCTCTACTTCATGGAGTGCCTGCTGACCCCAGAGAACACGCCTCCCGACTCCTCAAAGGAGCTCTATGAGCTCTACTTTGTCTTTGCCTGTGTGTGGGCGTTTGGAGCGGCCATGTTCCAGGACCAGGTCTGACATCAGACACCCAGACAACAAACACCTAGTTCCTTTTGCTTTTAGAATTTTGACTATGATAATGCATTGTAGGCTCAGTGTGTTTTAAATCATCCTTTATGTATTTTTGTGAAGGAGAGAATACCTGTTGTGCTCAAGTTTGTCTTCCTCCTCCAGCTCACTGACTACCGAGTGGAGTTTAGCAAATGGTGGGTGAATGAGTTCAAGACCATTAAGTTCCCCTCCAGTGGAACAGTCTTTGACTACTACATCGACAGGGAATCTAAGAAGTTTGCCCCCTGGACAGACAAAGTGCCCGTCTTCCAGCTGGACCCCGACCTTCCTCTTCAGGTCACCATGTGGATCCTGCATCGTGTTTCTCTGATTAATGTAACAAATGAATATGTTTAAGAGTAATACATGTGTGATCTGCTCCTCCTTACAGGCCTCTTTGGTGCACACGTCCGAGACGATCCGCATTCGCTTCTTCATGGACATGCTGATGGACCACAAGCGGCCCGTTATGCTGGTGGGCAACGCTGGCAGCGGCAAGTCTGTGCTGATGGGAGACAAGCTGCGCAGCCTGAGCACTGACCAGTATGTGGTGCAGTCTGTCCCGTTCAACTTCTACACCACCTCCAGCATGCTGCAAGGTACACACACCCAAGGCTGTTAGCATTGAATTTGAATTTTTGCACATAGAATGTTGTGTGTATACTTATTATAGCAAGTCAAATGAAAAAGTAATGTTTTCCTGGTCCTAAGCAATCTTGGAGAAGCCACTTGAGAAGAAAGCAGGCCGAAACTATGGTCCACCTGGCAACAAAAAACTCATATATTTCATTGATGATATGAATATGCCTGAGGTGGACAAGTACTTCACAGTGGCTCCACACACATTCATCCGCCAGCATATGGACCATGGACACTGGTACCCAGCTGCACACTGATACTCACACACAGACATTCATAGTTGAAGCATCCCTACTAGCTAAGTTTGGGGTTTCTGGTGGCTGACCTGGTGGTAAACCCTGTTATTGTTCTTCCTGTCTTAAGGTATGACAGACATAAGCTAACGCTGAAGGACATCCACAACTGCCAGTATGTGGCCTGCATGAACCCCACAGCAGGCAGCTTCACAATTGACCCAAGACTCCAGGTCTGCACCTATGTTTTTAAAGCCTTTGTGTATTCCAAATAATAAGACAATTGTAGGGTCATTATTGTTGCTATTCAGTCTTTCTATGTATTATGTAAAGCCGTTTTAACCTATAGACCTTACAGTATATCAGGGTTCCCACGGGTCATGGAATTTCTGGAATATCATGGAATTTTGGAAAGTATTCCAGACATGGAAAGTCAGGGAATTATATCATTTTTGGGGCAAAGTCATGGCATATCAGGGAATTTTGTTGTAGCAGTTTAAAATGTATTTGCCAAAATACATTAATACAAATATATTTGGTTATATTTTGGTTATTAGGTTTACTACTTTCTTGAGTAGTTGAGGTTAGCCCAACTTTGTTTATTCAATGCCCATTTAGTCATCTCCCGCTTTAAAAACGTCAGAGTCTTGAACGCTACGCGGCTGCTCTGAAATGGTCGGTATATTGTACCGGAAAGTCAGGGAAAAGTCATAAATGTCACAATTGACTTACAGTAGGAACTCTGTTATGTGTGTCTTATATGGTGTGTTTTCGGTTTTCTGTCTCAGAGGCACTTTGCTGTGTTTGCTGTGAGCTTCCCTGGACAGGATGCTCTCTACAGTATCTACAACGCCATTTTCTCCCAGCACCTGGACATGTGCGGCTTCCCCCCAGCGCTCAAGAAGTTCGGCCCGACCCTTGTCACAGCAGCTCTGGGTGAGAACAGTTTGATTGAATCCATCAGATTTGTTTCATAACACCGTAGATCAACCTGATTATCTCAATCCATTTGATCATCTTTCTGTCCAACAGTATTCCACAAGGACATATCCGTAACATTCCTACCAACTGCTGTAAAGTTCCATTATGTGTTCAACCTAAGAGACCTCTCCAACATCTTCCAGGTAAGGACTTTCTTTAAGGCGGTTATATATAGACCCAAAGTGTTTGATATCACCTGTCTACTTGACTTGAGTGAGTTGACAACTCTTCCAGAGCTGGTGAGTGTGACTCTGGTTGTGGTTTGATGTAGGGTCTGCTGTTCTGCAGTCCAGGATGTGCAAAGACCCCACCTGAGCTGGTTCGCATCTGGCTGCATGAGTGTTACCGTGTCTATGGAGATAAACTGACGGAAGAGAAGGACATGGAGCTGTTTGAGAAAGTCCAAGAGAGGACACGCAAAAAGTGCTTTGAGGTGCCGTTTGCCCGTCATGAAACCATTCAGAGAATCATCAGCAATTTGCAATGAGAGAAACAGTTAAATAAATAAGTAATTGTTAGAAAATAATGCAAAGTAATGTGCCCTTTTTGTTTTTAGGATATCAGTGCAAGTTATCTTTTTGAGAAGCCCAACATTTACTGCCATTTTGCAAAAGGAATCGGAGATTCCAAATATTACCCAGTTGAGAACTGGGGTTCATTAAACAAGCTGTTAATGGAAGGCCTAGATAGCTACAATGAAGTGAATGCAGTCATGAATCTGGCAAGTATTTCCCTGATTCTGTAATGTTTATCCACACATATTCAAATTAGAATGTTATAAATCAAGAACAGTCATTATTTTCTGGTAATAGTGCAAAAAGTAGCGATTGTAAAAGTATAGTGGCCTACTTGTGTAGTTTCTGTGCTCTTGTTGTGTGTAATCCTCATGTTTGGTATCAGGTCCTGTTTGAGGACGCCATGTCCCACATCTGCCGAATCAACCGTATTCTGGAGAGTCCGCGGGGCAACGCTCTGCTGGTGGGGGTGGGAGGCAGCGGGAAGCAGTCCCTCTCACGCCTCGCAGCCAGCATCAGCAACCTGGAGGTGTTCCAGATCACCCTGAGAAAGGGCTATGGCATCCCAGACCTGAAGGTGCCCCACACTGGAAACTTACACGGTTCTGTTTATTCTTGTAGAAATCAATTACAGTTAAGAATGGTTTTGCCACAGTAGAGAGAGATCTAAATTATGGTAGACAAGTTTGCCTTGTATCCAGAAGTAGATTTTTTTATATATTCAAGCAGTTGTACATTTCAAGTATTTTGCAGTTGGGTAGTCTTGTGATAATATTTATATATTATTTAGATCTTTGTATTGATTCTGTGTCCGCCTCAGCTGGACCTCAATGCCCAGTATATGAAGGCCGGCGTGAAGAACATCGGCACCGTGTTCCTGATGACCGACTCCCAGGTGGCTGAGGAGGAGTTTCTGGTGCTCATCAACGACCTGCTGGCCTCAGGTGAGATCCCGGGCCTGTTCCAGGATGATGAGGTGGAGAAGATCATTGGGGCCATGCGTAACGAAGTGAAGAACGTCGGCATTCCCGACACCAGGGAGAACTGCTGGAAGTTCTTCATTGACCGAGTTAGAAAGCAGCTGAAGGTGAGATCATTTCATGTGCAACCATACATTACATAATAAAATATGATTTATATGAGACAAAGATTGTTTATTAATTAATTCGAGTTTTTTACTTGAGTACATGATTTACTCTATGAAATGAATAGGCATATAAGCAAATACAATAGTATTTATCTATTTATTTATCTACAAGCACATGAAAAATACAGAAAATAAAGAGAAGCTAGTATTCTCACAGATGTTGACATTCCTTATGCCCTTGCATTTCATCTCCAGCATTAATAATAATAGCATGTGGTGGACTTTTCTTCTGTCTCTTTGTCTCTCTTTCTCTCTCTCTCTCTCTCTCTCTCTCTTTCTCAGGTGATTCTGTGCTTCTCTCCAGTGGGCTCCACTCTGAGGGTGCGTGCCAGGAAATTCCCTTCTGTGGTCAACTGCACCTCCATCGACTGGTTCCAGGAGTGGCCAGAGGAGGCACTAGTGTCTGTCAGTGCTCGCTTCCTCTCAGAGACAGAAGGCATTATGGTGAGCCTATCTACTTCAGTAGCCCTCCAAACAACATGTACAAATCAATCTGATTTACTAAATGAATGATCTGAAACATGTTGCCTTTATTTATTTGTTGTTTCTGTTCTGTAGATCTGCTTTTGTACTTTTGTTCATTTGTTTATATGGAGAGTGAAGTATGTTTCCCATTGTTTCAGCCGGAGATTAAGGAGTCCCTCAGCCAGTTCATGGCTTACGTTCATAAAACAGCGAACGAAATGTCCAAGTCCTACCTGTCGTCTGACCGCCGCTACAACTACACCACCCCCAAGACCTTCCTGGAGCAAATCAAGTTATATCAGCACCTGCTCAGCATCAAGAGGTCTGAACTGCTCTCCAAGATGGAGCGCCTTGAGAACGGTTTGACCAAACTGCAGACTACATCTGCACAGGTAGGTATACACAGATCAGTATGATGTGAATCACAGCATAACGCTAGACTGTTAGAACAGTCAGTTATTGAAGTTCATGATATAGCACAGAAAATACTGCACTACACATTACAATATCTGCACTACTATGTATGTCAATAATATCAATATTTGTCAATATCTAATGTTATCGCACTACAATATCTGTTACTTCTCCGAACCCTCATCTAGATTCTATTCCATAATTTTACTAAAATCAACACAAATTTGTTTTTAACTGTTTTTAAGTCTTTCCTTTGGTTCAGTGAAAGATATGTTGTTTATTATTATTATTATTATTTAAATGCAGTAAATCAATAGAATTCAGATTTGAAACAGCTCTTGAACCTTGATCACCATAATAAACCATGCGAGTAGACCCATGCTGTGGCCCTCTGCGCTCTGGTGACAGGTGGATGACCTGAAAGCCAAGCTGGCAGTGCAGGAGGTGGAACTGAAGCAGAAGAACGAAGATGCTGACAAGCTGATCAAGGTGGTAGGCGTGGAGACGGAGAAGGTCTCCAAAGAGGCAGCCATTGCAAATGAGGAGGAGTTGAAAGTGCAGGTCATTGCTAAGGTAAGCATGCTCCTAAACATGACTTCTCTCACAAAAGATAAATGATGTAAAGTACTGTGTATTGTTGTTGTTAAGGCCACTATATGAATTCATGAAATAGCATTACATTGAATTGGTTTGATGAATCTAAATATCTGAGTGGGAATGTTTCACATTGTCACTGCCAGTGTGTGGTAGGTCTCCAGTGGTGTGTTTGTGTGTGTAGAATGTCGGGGAAAAGCAGAAGTCTTGTGAGGAGGACCTGGCTAAAGCTGAGCCTGCCTTACTGGCTGCACAGGAGGCCTTGAACACCCTTAACAAGGTTAGAGTCAATCTGTGTCTACTTAGGCAGGGTTCACACTGTCCAGCGGCAAGCGGCAGATTTCCTATTGTTTGCTATGGTTAGGCAGCGGAACAGCTGGAGCGGCAGCATAACGCTAGCGTTGAACAAGCTGAGCACTGAACTTGGTTCAAACCAAGTAAGCGTTGAACTTGGTTCAAATTTCAGTGTAACGTGAGCGTTTTCAATTGTCAGTTTAGGCAATAGAACGTAGACCGTTTGTGCAACCTAGGAAGGAGACAGAACTTCTTATGGTCTGAGCACTATATTACGCTTACCGCTTTGTTATTTCTTGTGTGATCGCCGCTAACATGTGGGTATACACACAAAATATTATATCAACCAGCATTATATGAAAGTGAAATGTGAATAGGACTCATAGTATGTATCTGTGACAGAACAACCTGACAGAGCTGAAGTCATTTGGCTCTCCGCCTGAGGCCGTGGTGAACGTCATGGGTGCCGTTATGATTCTCCTTGCCCCGGGCGGCAAGATTCCCAAGGACAGGAGCTGGAAAGCTGCTAAGAATACGATGGCCAAAGTGGACGCCTTCCTGGAGTTGTTGATCAACTACAAGAAAGAGAACATTCCAGAGACCTGTATGAAGGCTTTCCAGTGAGTCTGCGTGTCAGTGCATCGCTTTCCAAAGATCTGCAAACAGCATTATGCATTTAAATGTGATCAGTCCTCTGGGCTACAGATTCGATTCTTGTTTTGATTGCTCTCTCTCTCTCTTTGTCTCTCTCCCTCCCTCTGTTCACTTAGGCCTTTTAAAAATGACCCTACATTTGAGCCAGACTTCATCAGGTCCAAGTCCATTGCGGCTGCAGGCCTGTGCTCTTGGTCCATCAACATTGTGAAATTCTATGAGGTCTACTGCGACGTGGAGCCCAAGAGACAAGCTCTGGCCCAGGCCAACGCTGAGCTGGCCGCTGCCCAGGATAAGCTGTCCGTCATCAAGGCGAAAATAGCGGTGAGCAGCAGGGAGGGCATCCCTCTCAGGACTTAACCCACATAATAGCTCCAGTGTCACAAATCAGACCCGTCTTTCAAATTGGGAACTTTGAAGAGGCAGGGATGGGGGACCAATGTGAATGCTCCCAGTCACACCAAGTCACACCAAGGGGGCAGATGTGTTGCAACTCTTTGTGCCTTTTGCCATATGCAATGATCGTCACTCTCCTTCAGAAAAGATTAAAGACATCACTTCTGAGTCTGATTTGGTATGAAGCTGCAAAATTATTGTTTGTTTGTGTTATCCTTAAAAGGGTTTTTGAATTTTAATTGATGGGATGGCTCCCTTTACATTTTACATAAGATCACAATTTATTATTCACATATGACATTAATGTAATGAGTGTGATCTTCCCTTTATACTTAGCAGAATACAAAACACATACTCTGTGGTGTGACCCATTTGAATTTGACCCACTTGAATTTGTTTTCAGCACAGTTTTTTTAACAAAATGTAGTGAAATCCAATCACAGTGCCAGACCACCTCTGACTGTTCCAGGCATTTGCTAACCACAACATATGCTGTTCATTTCCACCGATTTCAACAGATCAGATTTCCAAATAAAGATTCATGATTGTTTTTGGAAAAGCTCCTTTCTGTTGCTAACAATCAAAATCTTTTTGTTTTTTGTTTTTTTCTCTAGCAATTAAATGCCAACTTGGCCAAGCTAACAGCAGCTTTTGAAAAAGCAACATCAGACAAGCTGAAGTGTCAACAGGAAGCTGATGCAACCAATCAAACCATCTCCCTCGCCAATAGGTAGCCTGCAATCTCAGATATAATTTGAAAAACTTCTCAGATATTCATCAAGTCAACTATATTCATGTTTTTGTGTGTTTGTTTAACACTGAAAGGTTGGTTGGTGGTCTGGCCTCTGAAAAGGTTCGTTGGTCTGAGTCTGTATCTGAGTTTAAGATTCAGGAGAAGACACTGAGTGGGGATGTTATGCTCATCACAGCATTCGTCTCTTATGTGGGATATTTCACCAAGATGTATCGCACAGATCTCATGGACAAGTACTGGCTGCCCTACCTCAATGAGCTAAAGGTATCTCAGAAAGACAGTGCTTACCACATTTGTATCTCTGACACAACAGTGAACTGATAACCGATTTTAGTTTGTACTGGGAACAATGTGTGGACAAATTCCAGTATCCTGGTTTGCTAAGCTCCATCAGCAAATTACTATTACTACTACTGCTATTAATATGACTAATTACTGTTATTACTAAACTCATCTTGCTAAGTTGACCTCTTCTCCAGGTGCCCCTCCCCATCACAGAGGGCCTTGACCCTCTCACGTTGCTGACAGACGATGCTGACATCGCAGCCTGGAGCAACCAGGGCCTGCCGAGCGACCGCATGTCCATCGAAAACGCCACCATCCTGTGCAACACGCAGCGCTGGCCCCTCATCGTGGACGCACAGCTCCAGGGCATCAAGTGGATCAAGAACAAGTATGGAGATAACCTGAAAATTATCAGGCTTGGCCAGAAAGGGTGAGATCTACCATCTCCATTTTCCTTCATCATGCAATATTTCACCTCTCATACTAGTTCTGTTACTGATGAAACATAATGGCCCCGTAAAATAAGAGTAAACAGCTTTGTTTTGTATCGAAAGGCAACGTACCATTACCATTGCATCACCATTTGCAAAGACTAAAGTTGCCTTCACACTGGGTCCGTTTAACTGGACCGTACCCGAGTGTGATTACTCCCCCCTAGCCCTGACCCAGCTGGTCTCTGGTCTCATTACATTTTTGTTTGCGGACCTGAGTCCATTTATGTCATAAACACTAGCTTCTACTCACCAATATCGCTTGACAACGTTGCAAAAACGGCGGTTTATTTCCTGTTTTTGGAACAGATAGCACCCAGGTTTGGTAGACTGCGTTCACATTAGCTTAAATCACCGAACCATCGGTCCAAACGAACTCGGGTCCGGAACAAACAGTCTAGTGTGAATGAGCCCTGATTCACAATAACTGTACCTTCCTTCCTTCCTGTCTCCCTCCCTTGTGTGTTTTCTGCAGTTATTTGGATTTTATAGAGACTGCTGTGTCTAATGGAGACATATTGCTGATTGAGAACATTGGCGAGTCTGTGGAGCCAGTGTTGGACCCGCTGCTTGGTAGAAACACAATCAAGAAAGGAAAGTAGGTGGCACCAGTACTGATACGCATATTCACATACTATCACATCTATTTCAGTGGACACATAATAATACCTCCTGAATCTTTGCAGATACATTCGCGTTGGTGACAAGGAGGTGGAATACCATCCCAACTTCCGTCTCATTCTACACACCAAGTACTTTAACCCGCACTACAAACCAGAGATGCAGGCGCAGTGCACTCTGATCAACTTCCTGGTGACACGTGACGGACTGGAGGATCAGTTGCTGGCCGCTGTAGTGGCCAAAGAGAGGCCCGACCTGGAGAAGCTCAAGGTAAACGACAGTAACTCACATGTAAAGATTTGTTTGGAAACACCTTGTATAGGTTACAATTTTTTGGGGGGGTGGTCCTAAAAAGGGGGTTTTGAATTCCCCACTGTAGCCCCTCCTGTTAAAGCGCGCCACATATAGACATAAACATGAGTGCGCAAACATGTTCTGTCACTTAGTTGCTGCACACATCAGTGTGGAAATTTTCGACAGACAAACATTCAGTTAACAACAGATTTTATTGAGCACCTCGACACAAAAAGAACTGAATCGCAATCTACAAGGAGGTGGCAAAAGGGTTCGGCAGTCGGGCGCAGAGTTGTATTGAAAACAATGGAATCTAATGTAATTGAACGTTGAAAGTGGACTGCACAATAAGGACCTGAGGTAAATGTGTTTTCCAGGCAGAGTTAACCACTCAGCAGAACACCTTTAAGATTGTCCTGAAGCAGTTGGAGGACTCGCTGTTGGCCCGTCTGTCCGCCGCCTCTGGAAACTTCTTAGGAGACACAGCTCTGGTGGAGAACCTGGAGACCACCAAGCGCACAGCCACAGAGATCGAGGAGAAGGTCAGACACTAATGTGCAATGCTGTTCCTCCCTGACTATAAACAACTTATCTTTTGAGAGTAGTTTCAGTGCTTTCAGTGCTTAAGAACATTCAGGATATTCTGTTTATAACAGGTTCATCAATGCATGCCTTTTCTTATCATTTTATGTTATCCAAAGTTGTACATCAAAAGGTTGGCATTAAATTCAGCGGCTGTAATAAGGACTGTAACAGTTCTATGAAAGTCTGTCCTTTCTCTTCCTTTTTGCCTGTTAGGTGCGAGAGGCTAAGATCACTGAAATTAAGATCAATGAGGCAAGAGAGAATTACAGGCCGGCCTCCATTAGAGCTGCACTGCTCTACTTCATCCTCAATGACCTCAACAAGATCAATCCAATTTACCAGTTTTCCCTCAAGGTACGTGCTGGGATGGCTGACTGTAAATGGAGTCACTGTTGTCTCACTTTATCCCCAATGAATTAATTGTGACTGGTTCTCGCAACCATAAAAGGGATGGAACACCAGGAATATCTGATCAGAGTAGTGACTATTGACTAATAATCTACTTTACCGCTCTGTGTCTGTGTGTGTGTGTGTGTGTGTGTGTGTGTGTGTGTGTGTGTGTGTGTGTGTGTGTGTGTGTCTGTGTGTGTCTGTGTGTGTGTGTGCAGGCCTTCAGTGTGGTGTTTGATGTGGCCATCACGCGTACTGAGCCAGCTGAGGAGGTGAAGCAGAGGGTTAACAACCTGATTGATGAAATCACCTACTCAGTGTTCATGTACACCAACCGCTCACTGTTTGAGAAAGACAAGCTCACATTCATCGCTCAGACTGCCTTCCAGGTATACCTGTGACTCGTATGGTCATTATGTGATCAACATACAGTATGTAGAAAACCACATACATAATTTTGTACTTTTGTACTCATTGTTGTCAGAATGCCAATGGCTGTTGTGTCATATCAATAGATTCTGGTAATGAAAAAGGAGATTAATCCTGTGGAGCTGGACTTCCTGCTAAGGTTCCCCTTCAAGGCAGGACTGAACTCTCCTGTGGACTTTTTGTCCAACCAGGCCTGGGGTGGCATCAAGGTGTGTGAAGTGTTTTTAGATCTGCAACGACTAGACTAGTTTTGCGAGTTCAGATGTGACCCCAGCTGTTGATTTCCTCAGGCCTTAGCTGAGATGGACGAGTTCAAGAATCTGGACCGAGACATCGAGGGCTCTGCCAAGCGCTGGAAGAAGTTTGTGGAATCTGAGGCTCCTGAAAAGGACAAGTTCCCTCAGGAGTGGAAGAACAAGACAGGACTGCAGAAACTGTGCATGATGAGATGCCTCCGGACAGATAGGATGTCCTACGCCGTCCAGTAAATGACCACCACATTCACAGATTTGCATTCGGGTATACATTCTTTGTTTTTGTTGAGGATACAGTGCATGTGTGCTTTACACCCCACAGAAACTTTGTTGAGGAGAAGCTGGGCACCAAGTATGTGGAGGGCCGCAGTGTGGAGTTTGCCTTGTCCTACCAGGAGAGCAGCAACTCAACCCCCATCTTCTTCATCCTCTCTCCTGGAGTAGACCCACTGAAGGACGTGGAGGCACTAGGTGAGTCTGCAGACTAAGACCCGTGCACAGCTTACATGTAGGCTTTGAGTACACTGTGGTCCACATCAGACTCATCTGGTTTAGTTACATCATACACTGAGATAATGTTACACTGTTTGTTCCGTGCAGGTAAGAAGTTGGGCTTCACCTTTGACAACGGAAAGTTCCACAATGTGTCTCTGGGTCAGGGTCAGGAGGTCGTGGCAGAGGCTGCACTGGACAAGGCTGCTGTAGAGGGACACTGGGTCATTTTGCAGGTGTCTGAATAATATCAAGTCTAAATGTATCATACCTAAAAAACAGGAGTGGATGTCCTCTAAAGCACAAGTGTGTGTGTGTGTGTGTGTGTGACCTCAGAACATCCACCTGGTGGCTAAGTGGCTGAGCAGCCTGGACAAACGCGTGGAGCATCACAGCTTGGCCAGTCACAAGGACTACCGTGTGTACATGAGCGGTGAGCCGGCCCCCACGCCCGATGGCCACATCATCCCACAGGGCCTGCTGGAGAATGCCATCAAGATCACCAACGAGCCGCCCACCGGCATGTTCGCCAACCTGCACAAAGCCCTCTACCTCTTTGACCAGGTGAGCTCTTTTATGGGCCAAAGTCTTTAAGATCAAGTCCACAGACATCATAACAAAATCACCTTTCAGAGAAACCTGTTGTGTACAGGGTAGACTCTAGTGTACAGTCTTCCCTCCCATGTTCATCTGGATGGGTATGGCTGAGGACACTGCTGCCTGACTGGTGTGGTTGTGTGCTGCTCTCTGCAGAACACTCTGGAGATGTGCTCCAAAGAGTCGGAGTTCAAGGTCATCCTCTTCACTCTGTGCTACTTCCACGCCGTGGTGGCTGAGAGGCGGAAGTTTGGTGCGCAGGGCTGGAACAGGTCCTACCCCTTCAACAACGGTGACCTCACCATCTCCATCAATGTGCTCTACAACTACCTGGAGGCCAACAATAAGGTGCACCGTTCATATTCAGTAGTACATCACAACTAATACAGGCCATGTCAAGAGGTGTTCATAAGTAAATCTTCTGTTGTTTATCAACTCTTATCACAGGCTAATCACAGAGAATGTAAAGTTCCAAGAAATGTCACCACAATACAGAAAAAAACATAGCATAAAAACTGAAGTGATTGATTCCTGTGCTGGGCAGGTGCCCTGGGATGACCTGCGCTACCTGTTTGGAGAGATCATGTACGGAGGCCACATCACAGACGACTGGGACAGGAAGCTGTGCAAGACCTACCTGGAGGAGTACGTGAAGGCCGAGATGCTGGAGGGAGAAGTGTATCTGGCACCAGGCTTCCCTGTGCCACCCAACTCGGACTACAAGGTCAGATGTCCACTCGCACACCATGAGCAGTGCGCCCTAGATCAGTGGCTCGCAATGAGCAGAGTTATGTTTAGAAAAAGGAAATAAATGTTTCCCCGATCAACAAATGCTTGCTAATTTGGTGTTGCCAAACATAAAGCCATACAATTAGATGGTGGTGGTACGACGTGCCCTCATTCAATGTTTCTAAGCGTCTGTGTGAGAAACACTGAAACCACTCAAGCAACAATATTTAATACAATGAAGTAGATTCCTAAAACTGTCCATAAAAACAGCAGAGACTGGATAATCCACTGCATAGCATTGAGCATATTCTCATGGGGGAGCGTGTGAGTGGGCCCTATGACCCCAAAGTCTCAAAGCAGTTTCTTAATCCTGCCTAAAACTTTTTTGAAATAAAGAAACTTTTTGAAGGTCAAGAAAATAGTGTTCATGTACTGTGTGTCTCAGGGATACCACATGTACATTGATGAGATGCTGCCAGCGGAGAGCCCCTACCTGTACGGCCTGCACCCCAACGCCGAGATCGGCTTCCTCACCATCACCTCTGAGAAGCTCTTCCGCACCATCTTAGAGCTGCAGCCCAAAGACTCCAGTGCTGCAGGGGCCGGGGGAGTGTCACGAGAGGAGAAGGTAACCGCCTGCCCACCCCCTAACCTGCAACACAGATCCTGGATCATTCATCCTAAAATGTGCTAGAAACAGTGGAAATACAAACACCATAAAAACAGAATACCAGTACTGACATTCTTGAATTCCAGGCTGTAGGCGTTTGAAGATGTGTAGGGCAAACAGCTTAATTTGTTGCATTACATTCACAACATACTCATTTCTCCTTCAGGTAAAGGCCATTTTGGATGAGATCCTGGAGAAGCTGCCTGATAGTTTTAACATGGTGGAGATCGTGGCCAAAGCAGAGGAGAAGACTCCCTTCATCATTGTGGTGCTCCAGGAGTGCGAGAGGATGAACTTCCTGACTATGGAAATCTCCCGCTCTCTCAAGGAGCTCAATCTGGGTCTTAAGGTCTGCATGCAGCACATTCTTGCCTCATTAGCAGCAAAGCCTAATTGGCAACAAAGGTCCAGAGTCAGACAGCTCACAAGAGGTCATTCAAATAATGCAAAGCTCATGGTGCACCTCACATCTAATCAGATCGATCAATTGGCTGATATAGCAACCTGCAAACTTGCAGATTGAAGATAGATTCACGGTCATAAATCCCAGCACCCTTCACACATAGGGTATTGCCTTACTTGGACGTAAATGGAAAATACAAAAAGTATAGAATTAGTAAGAGATCAAAACAGTCTCCATCATCAAGCCAACTAAAGTGTCACACATTATTCCAAATTAAATTTGCCACGTAGGATTTCTTGTTGCCTCTTTCATACCTCATCATTTTGAAGCCAAACATGTTTGTGTAATAAGTGTGTTTCTTTGTCAGGGTGAGCTGACCATCACCACAGACATGGAGGAGCTGGGGAATGC
Source organism: Alosa pseudoharengus (assembly GCF_046254945.1). Classification (NCBI taxonomy): domain Eukaryota; kingdom Metazoa; phylum Chordata; class Actinopteri; order Clupeiformes; family Clupeidae; genus Alosa; species Alosa pseudoharengus. Next base: position 30,662,412 of record NW_027468674.1, on the reverse strand, counting down.
CCTGTTCTTGGACACGGTGCCAGAGTCCTGGACCAAACGGGCGTACCCATCATTGCATGGCCTGGGAGGCTGGTACGCAGATCTGCTCATCCGGATCAAGGTAAGAACAGAACTCAAGACCATGCCAGGTCAGTCTCCTTTCACATAACCTAATGTTAATGTTTCTGGGTCATTCTATGACACAGGTGCCTTTTCCACTATAAAATTGTCAACATTTTCATCAAAAGTCATTTTCAGTGGCCCCAGCAGTGGCGTGACTGGCTGGGGCACCTGCACCGTACGCCGGCGACCCGGGTTCGATTCCCGCCCCGTGGTCCTTTCCGGATCCCACCCTGACTCTCTCTCTCCCACTCACTTCCTGTCAATCTCCACTGTCCTATCTGAGTAAAGGCATAAAAAGCCCCAAAAAATATACTTAAAAAAAAAAAAAAAAGTCATTTTCAGTTAAAGACATGTTCATCTTCACCCTACATGTTTCTTCCACAATGAAATATAATGGATTGAAATGTAATAAATGTGACGGGGTGGTACATTTCATGATAAAATGGCTCTAGTTATCCAATAACGGTCAAGTTATTGACTTAACATACCGATACATGCCTTCAATTAGAAATGTAATTTGGTTAGCAGTGATAGTGTTAAAACTGTAATGAAAAAGTTATTTTTGTCTAATTTGCATGACTGGGTGGTTGGATTAAAGGCACACTATGCAAGATTTTCACTTTTATGAAGCCAATTTGATGGTAAACAAACTTGTAATAGGCGAATCGTTCACCTAGTATAGCTATACAGCATAGAGATAGACGTAGCAAGTCCCTACCGAGAAAACCAGCCATGCAACCTCCAAGAGTGGTGCCCCGCCAAAACATTACCTTGTCAGTAGATATAGTTCTTTGGAGATAGTTTTTGCCTGTTGTTTATCCTTCACCTCCACAACAAAAGCATTTGCATTGTGTACAGGGAGGATAAGTCGCGAGAAGTTTGCTATTTACAATAGCAGAGTGACATAAATACATCGCGACTCTAGAGGGAGCTCTAAACTCACCAAAATACCTAAACCTGCATAGTATACCTTTAAGCTTGACAGACACCCTCATAGTAATGAAAAAAACAACAGATAAACAATGTAAAATAATGTCATTGTTCGGCTTAGTTTCTTAGGTGCTCTACAGGCAGACATAATTAAAAAATTGTCTTTGTGATTTCATTTCAAGTAACAGGTGGTGCAAGGGGGATGCATTCAGATAGGACAGTGAAGTATGACAGAAAGTGAGTGGGAGAGAGAGATGGGGTGGGATCGGGAAATGACCGCAGGTCGGGTTGTAAACTTGGTCTCCGTGTGCTATTGGACCCTAACATGTTACGGACACTGTAGCCAGTTGCACCACAGCGCCCCCCAACCCAAAGTATCTTTCAGACCCAACACCGGTCTCTGTCCTCAGGAGCTGGAGGTGTGGACAACAGACTTTGCCATGCCCCCAGTTGTGTGGCTGGCCGGCTTCTTCAACCCGCAGTCCTTCCTGACGGCCATCATGCAGACCATGGCCCGCAAGAACGAGTGGCCGCTCGACAAGATGTGTCTGGCCGTGGAGGTGACCAAGAAGAACCGCGAGGACATGACCACTCCGCCAAGAGAGGGAGCCTACGTCCATGGCCTGTACATGGAGGGTAGGTTGCAGATTCAACTCAAATCAACAGCAATGTCATTTAAGACCCTGCTGAAAAACCATAAGATCACACAACTGTTCAACTACATGTTGCTAACCTGTAACCAGGAGTTCCTATTGTGGAGATCGGTATTTAGAGACATTTTTCTACCAAAGACGGCACTCTTTACAAACAACACATTAGCATTACTTGAAAAAACATTTTAGTGAATGAGCTTATAATAAATTATTAATGAATTGTACATCACACAACCAAAGGTGTCATCAAACAATCCTTTAATATTATTTTTAAAAACCATTGATCCACTGAATCAAAATGTGTTGTGTTATTTTGATAAAGATAACACACAAACACACTTACTCTGTGTGTGTGTAATTTGCGCACACACAGAGATTCTGTTTTGGCCTCTCAGCCAAACCAACAGTTTCCAGCATAGGCAGCAGGAACTCCAAGGCTCTACCTGGACTTGTTGTCCATCTGCTATTTCACATCAAACCTTTTTTGTCTCCTCTCTCTCCCCCACAGTAGAAGTCATAAATATTCACTTGTCCACTCACAGGGCAAACAGTTAATATTTTCCAGAATAGACGGTCACATTTATGATAAAACAAAAACACTATTGTAACTTCAGAGAGACACAGAAGAGGTAATCTCATGCTGCGTGGTTACGTAGCAACGTATGGGAGACCAACAGAGCTGAGAGTCATGTAGAGTTAGACTGTGCAGATGAGAACTGGAGTGTAACAGAGGTGTGTGGGGAGGAGCTCAAACAGGGCTGAACCACCACACTCTTGTCCAATGGTACATGTCTGCCATGCCCCCCACCCAGTCAGAGTAAACATGTATATGTGGGTGTGTGGTGTTGTTGTTGCTGTTTGTCCAGGTGCTCGCTGGGACACCCAGACGGGTGTGATCTGCGACGCGCGTCTGAAGGAGCTGAGCCCGGCCATGCCCGTCCTCTTCATCAAGGCCATCCCTGTGGACCGGCAGGAAACCAAGAACATCTACGAGTGCCCGGTCTACAAGACGCGCATCCGTGGCCCCACCTACATCTGGACCTTCAACCTGAAAACCAAAGACAAGCCGGCTAAGTGGGTGCTGGCGGCCGTCTGTCTGTTACTCAGCATTTGAGCAGCCCAGAGAAGGCCAGCGATGAGGCGCCCTCTGCTGTTAAGCAATAAAATCACACTATAGCCAATGAGCTGATTTGTCCTGTGCACTTTATGGATTTCGAAGTTTACCATTTTTGGATTATTAGAAATCATCTAAAGGAAGCACTTTGTGACAGTAGTCAGTGTTAAGTACTGCACTGACTACTGTCACAAAGTGACACTGACACTGTTCATTCTACAAGATTGTATACTACACCACAAGCAGTTCTCACTAGTGTCCATTAGGTTGCAGCACTTCAACACATCAGCCAATTAAGCGGGCTGGTACAAAGGTAAACAAATCGGTGTGAAGAACAAACACTAACCGCATACTCAGTTAATTACATCGTATATCACACTCAAATCAGCTGCCCACGGACAGAAAACAGCACTGCTGGCATCCAACCAAATGGCATGCAGGCAGACCTACAGTATCTCTAACCCTCTTCACAGGGCACAGGGGGGTCACTTCTGACAGGTTCACACCTCAAAGGCTTACAGAGGTAAATGAAGAGCTCAGATGCATAAACAGTTCAGTGCATCTTCACAAATGTGAAGTTTAGTTTTAGTTTTTATCAAACTAATCAACACTAGTTCCAACAAGATTTCAAGTTAAAAAAAGATATAAAGAAAAAGATATAAATATATTTCTGTAAATTGATCAAAAATTGAAATAACTGTTTTTGCATCTAAACGCTTCATATACACTTAAATCTATTAGCTTCATGTACTCATTTCCACCTTTCTGTGTTAAAATGAAAAGGATCCATTGGTGTCCCTCATGACATGCTAGCAAGAGTGAAAGGGCGCTCAATAACGGATCTAGCCAACATTTTGCGGAAAGAAAATCTAGCATGGCTGCTTTCAAATGGGTCTTTAATCTCTGTCTATGATCTTAAAGGTTGTATCAGCGATGGCGGGGTAACGTCACTTCTGTTGACTTTCAAAGAAAAACAGAGCTAGCCCGCTACTCCCTCCCCCTCCCTCCCGTGCAATCCCGTGCAACACTTTATTTTGCCTTTGAGTGTTTGGCAACACTAAGTTGTTAGCAATTTTTTTTGTGTGCAGATCTCAGAGCCTAGGCTGCCTACAGAGATGAGTTTTTTTGACGGCCTGCTTATGGGGCGGGCAGCTAGCGGATCATTAGGAAAGATGTAGATGAATGATCATTTATGTTTGGGCCTGCAATCGCTGATACAACCTTTAATGGTTTATTTGGAAATATCTTGCCTGATTCTGTGTAGAATTTAATTTGTTCAAAGTTAAAAAGATTAAAATTGACAAGCAGTATTTTAACTCCTGGTTCATTTTACATATGATATTTGAATGACTATATATTTAATACATTATACATTGTATGTATTTTCAATTTTTTCAGTTATTGGACCTAGTTTGCATACACAGAGATGAAACCCCACTGCTTGGCAGAAGGCACCAAGACTGATTACTGGTTTGGCCATAAACGTGTCTGGCATGTAGAGAAAGAGTAATATACATGACAAAAATTTCTAAGTTAAAAGGATTAAAATTGACCAGTGGTACTTTAACTCCTGGTTAATTCTACATAGGGTTGAAAGTTGGAAACTTTCCATGGGAATTAACAGGAATATATGGGAATAAACTGATTTTTTTTTTTAAAATATGGCAAGTCAAATGATAACAGGGAACTTAAATGTAGTTGGGGGAAAACCCCATCTTGCAGCATAATATTAGTTAAAACAATCTGATTTAACACAAATTCAGTCTAATTTCTACCCTGCACATACGTCAATCACATGCACACAGCAATCAGCATAGGTCTCTGGTTGCTCAGTCTTGTCGTCACTTTTATCATTCATAATTTTGCATAAGATCTAATGGGATGATTGAAAACCGGTCATGCTGGTCTGATTTAGCTTGACGCTTGAGGTGATATGGTGTTATTTTTTATAATTATTTTATTTGTTTTACCATTTTCTCGGATTCTGACTGGACAAAGCTATAGTCAGTCAATGTTCCAACCAATCAGATTTTGTTGTTGAGTGGCGTGGCGGCGTACCTTGAGCAATTCAGTGGTTCGGTGCATAGTTGCCAAGTCCGCTTATAATACGCGACTTTGGGCTTGTTTTTACAGAAAGTCGCTTGGAAAAATGTGGAGTCGCGGGTTGCGGTTTTTTGGGCTTGCTTTTGAAAACGTGGTTGCTTAAAAATAAAAATAATACGCGACTCGGTTTTTTTACATTTCAATTGACTGGAACATTAATTCCAGGCATAGTTTGTTTGTGAGGTTTTCGAAGCTGTTTGCTTGGTCCTCTCCCTGACTTCCAGATTGCACATAGGCCTACAAAGCGCGAACTGATCGGTCGGGAGAGGACGACGCATGTTTCGTCTGAGCCTGTGTGAGCGAATCCAGTGAGACAATGCAGCCTGCTGCGCCGACTATATCCCTCATTCACCTAAGATTTTGCCTATATGGCCTATGCTATCAGGGTAGACTGTGATGTGTGTGATAATCAGAGGCGATTTTCGAGACGTTTCATCATCGTGTTGTGCTTCACTGCCAATGATGTCCTTAACTCTGCAATAACTTTGCTTAAACGACTCCAATTTAGTTTGTATGGAATTTCTATCATACTCATCATGAGCGCAGAGTTAATAGAAAATCTGTTTCTGGATGTTTTATTTTTTATTGGTAAAACGCTTCATAGGTTAAATTAACAGCTATTCCGATTTGCGCATAGGCCTATCCTAATCAATCGCCCATATACCATAGCCTAAAATTTTCATTTGAACAACCTGTTGGACTGTCTAACCTATTTATTTCCATTCATGGTCGTTTGCCTACATCGTGACATTAAGCGACAGTAAGGCGAATTCAAAGAATTATGGACTGACGTGCTGTCAAAGGGGCTGCCCATGCAATTGGCTGTAAATTGCGCACAGCCGGTCAGTCTAAGAATGGCAGCGCGGGCTAATAAGAGTTCTTATTACACATATATGTAGGCACATCCTTGTTCTGCTCTGCGTGGACTGGAGTTGTTATCCATCCCGGCAAAAGACGACTTTTCCAGGTAAACGAGCTGTCTTGAAATGACATTCTGAAATGCCGGTCGGGCCAAACCTTTGCGCGCATTAACCATGCCAAACGAGCGCCAGCGCTGATGGAACTTTTCTAGCATGATATTTGAGGGTGCCATTTTCAGACTCAATTTTCAGACTTTGCTCAAATTAAGTCACAATAATCAATTTAAGGGTAGGTCTAAGTCAGAACAAGGGTCAGGACAATGCGAGAAAACAGGCGAGACCTGAGAAAATGCGACTCCGTGTTTCACCAGCCTTTCTTGCGCAAAGCTGAATGAAAATTTGCGTAGGCCTATATACTTCCCGTGTAACAGTTTGCACATCTAAAACTATTATTCTTTTTCCAGACTATCGCTACAGCTGTCCAAGGCTTTTGCGGCGTTTTGCATTGCTTCACGCTGTTCCCTTGTTGGTTTGGCATTTGGTCACCTGTCTGATCAATGAGTTCAGGTCTATGGCTGTTTTCATCATCAGTGTGAACGGAATTATTTTCACAAATGCAGGAGTAGAAAATACCTGTCTTCAATGTAGGTTATACCCTGAATACTCAGCAGATCCTATGGCCATACAGTAAATCCTCAAATTATGGCCGAGATTATATTCTCTATAGCCGGGCCTCTGATAATAGCCAGGGGCATCGTTTATTCGAACAAATAAAGGCCAGGGTAATAATTGCCATGTGGGCTAGGCCTATTGGTCCACTTTTTTATTGTTGATTTTTTTTTTATTGTTACGGTTTGATTCATATTCGTAATAAACCACACAGGAAGGAATACACACCTCTCTCTCACACACACGTGTGCGAATGTGTAGCCTAGTTGTTTGCAATGAGTTTAATTTGCAATGAGTTTAATTTAGCCTAATTTTTGGGGGGCAAATGTTTTAATACAAAGTGAAATAAATGATAGTTTTGGCTTTGGAAAGTAATTGTTTCACTCATTATACAAATAGGCGCTGTTAAGGCTGTGACAGGTTAAAGCGGCATTGGGCTTCTTTTGGGCTTCTTTTTGAGGTGAGAGTTGCTTATTTGTCTCGCGAGAGTTGGCAACACTGGTTCGGTGTTCCAAGCTTGCTACCAAAGATTCTAGAGCAGAGCGCTCTAGAATCTTTGCTTGCTACTAGCAATTTGCTTTGGCTGGCCAAAGGAGGACTAAAATAAGTTCATTAAGCATTTTTGTAACAAGTCAACTTCAGTCAGTGTTCACAGCAGTCTTGGCTAGCTAACGTTAGCTGCTAGTAAAAAACAGACTGGAAACAATAGACAGCACTGACAGCAAAGAGCCTTAACAATCTTTGCTGACAGTTAGCTTAGTACTGTATGCTAGTAAATCGCAGGGAATGGGATTCCTGCTAGCATGCTAGGAGCTAGATTCGCTAAGTTAAACGAAAATATGAATGATCAAATCATATTTATTATAAAACAAAATGTTTATATTTATGTTTGTAAGCAGTTTCTATTATACGCAATTTTAGAAATTACCCCAAATTCCCATTAAGTTTCATTGTTTTCTTTAATTAGACAATACAGACAACGTTTTGGTTAATCCATTACATATCGGATCATCACTTTATCAGATTCTCTGTGCGTCTCCTGGATAACCCAGCAGCTCCTCCTCCGACAATTTCGTTCCGGCGTAATCTCAGAAGCCTCTCAAGCGACCATTTTGCAACATTAGTAACATCTGCTTTACCTACTCCTAGCTCATTGGCACTGGAGGTTAATGACGCTACAGAGACTCTCTGCTCTACACTGGCATCTTGTCTGAATGCAGCATGTCCTCTTTCCTCAAGACCTACTCGTTCTAAACCTCGTCATCCATGGCTGACGAACAGAGTCTCAGTACGAAAGGAATTTAGAGCTGCTGAAAGGAAATGGCGTAAATCCAGAGATGGAAATGATCTTAGTAACTACCAGTCTTTGCTGTCATCCTTTTCATCCACTGTTACACTTGCAAAAAAGGCATTCTATCAAAGCAAGATTGAGAGCGCCACTGACAGTAGAAAACTTTTTTCTACTTTCAAATCTCTTCTCAATCCTCCACCACCACCATCAACTACTTCACTGTCAGCAGATGACTTTGCAACATTTTTTACTGAAAAAGTTCCTAAAATAAGTGCTCAGTTTGATGCTCCTATAAGGAGGGCTTTGCCTTGTGTTAGTATGACCGCATCATTTGACTCTTTCTCTCCTCTTGATGAGGCAGTCTCTCAATTGCTTCAGCGATGTCGTCCAACAACATGCCCATTAGATCCTGTCCCGTCCACTCTTCTACAGTCTATCTCACCCGCTGTTCTACCAGCAGTCACACATGTATTTAATGCTTTACTCAGTTCTGGAATAGCCTTATTCTTTTAAACAGGCTAGGGTTACACCTCTGCTAAAGAAAAGTACACTTAATCCAACTGAGGTGAAGAACTACAGACCTGTCTCCCTTCTTCCTTTCTTGTCAAAGGTTTTGGAGAAAGTGGTCTTCAAGCAAGTTTGTGACTTTCTTCATCAGAATAATCTACTAGACCCTATGCAGTCTGGTTTCAAGAGTGGTCATTCTACTGAAACTGCTCTTCTGTCTGTGACTGAAGCATTGAGAGTAGCTAAGTCCTCTGCTCAGTCATCAGTATTAATTCTACTAGATTTATCTGCAGCCTTTGATACTGTTAACCATGACATTCTCCTATCTATACTATCTGAACTGGGAATTTCTGGAAAAGCTCTTGACTGGTTTGAATCTTACCTTAAAGGGCGTTCTTTCAACGTGTCTTGGCAGGGACAGGTATCTAAGTCTCATGACCTCACCACAGGTGTGCCTCAGGGATCAGTATTAGAACCCTTGCTTTTCTCTATTTACACCACTTCCTTAGGTGATACCATTCGCTCCCATGGATTTGACTATCACTGTTATGCAGACGACACTCAACTTTACCTGTCTTTCCCACCTGATGACTCTAGTGTTTCCCACCGGATTTCTGCATGCCTTAAGGATATTTCAGCCTGGATGAAAGATCGGCACCTTCAGCTTAATCTCTCAAAAACAGAGTTTTTGGTGTTTCCAGCTAAAACAGCTATTCCCCAACAGATTAACATCCAGCTTGACTCAACTTCACTGACCAACTAGATCGGCACGAAACTTGGGCGTTGTAATTGATGACCGACTTAACTTCTCTGAGCATATAGCCTCTATTGCAAAATCATGTCGGTTTATGCTTTACAACATTAGGAAGATCAGACCTTATCTGACACAAGATTCCACACAACTTCTTGTTCAGACCATGGTCATCTCTAAGCTGGACTATTGTAATTCACTATTAGCTGGCTTACCCGCTTGTGTAACAAGATCATTACAGCTGATTCAGAATGCTGGAGCACGCCTGGTCTTCAATCAGCCAAAGAGGACACATGTAACTCCTCTCCTAGTTACTCTCCATTGGCTCCCTATAGTAGCCAAAATTAAATTTAAATCTCTCACTTTGGCCTATAGGACACTAACTAGATCTGCTCCTAGTTATTTTAATTCAATAATCAAGCCTTACATCCCCAACCGCCCACTGCGGTCTTCTGGTGAGCGCATGTTTTGTCGACCAGTCATGAAAACTGGGTCTAATTCCAGACTCTTTTCTTCAGTGGTTCCATGTTGGTTGAATAAATTGCCCAGTGCTCTCCATTCCTGTGGTAGTTTTGGGTCGTTTAAGAGGGGTCTAAAGACATTCCTATTCAACATATACTTAGTTGTTTAAGCGCTTATGTGTTATGGTTTGTATAATGTTGTTTTATTTTAATTGGGCTGTTAATTAATTTGACATTATTGTTTATTATTGATATTCTCCTTAATGTAGTCTTAGCATGTCATTCTTTTTATATTATTGATTGAATGGACATTATTGTTTATTATTGCCTTTCCCCTTTTTTTTCCATTGCTTTTTTATTAGGCTATTGATTGAATTGATATTATTGTGTACTATAACTATTCTCCTTACTATATTTGACCTAGATTCTAATCTGTTCCCTGTTAAATTTTAAATATTATTATGTTGTTTTGTATTTATGTGTCGCTTTGGACAAAGGCGTCTGCTAAATCCATAACCATAACCATAATTCTGTGAAGGTTTCCAACACAGAATATTCCCAAAATCCCCCAACTTCCCATGGAAAGTTTCCAGAAAGTTTCTAGAATTTTACCGGAAATGTTCCACCCCTTTGCAGCCCTAATTCTACATGTAATGTGACATTTGAATGACTATACATATACATATCCATTATTAAAAGTTTCATATTTAATTGGATTTTCCATTGTTTGGCCTAGTTTGTATACACAGAGATGAGACAACACAGCTTGGCAGAAAGCACCAAAACTACTTAAAGGACAGGTTCGGTATTTTACACTTCAAGCCCTGTTTTCAGATAGTTTATGATTAAATAGAACGTTTAAGATTGAAATTTGGACACATGCTGCTGTCCTGAGAATTTTCGGTTTCTGTGGTAGCGCCCCCCCTCCTCCAGAACGATGCATAGGTGCACTGGAACAATCCTTCCTAAAACGCATTAAACTTTCGTTTACAAAGACGTGAAACTCACCGAGTGGTCAGGGGTGTTCACTGATATGCTCACACAAAAATCGTTGCAAAAGATTCTTTCCAACAGGTTTTATCGTAGTTTTTGTCCAACTCCATTGACTTGTATTGGATGTGCTGTGAGGTACGGTATTACTCCGCTGCCGGAAACGGATATGGGGTTGTTTGTTTTCTTTCTGTAGTCTTATGCAGTCGCGGTATCGTAGGCTACTACGCTATCCAAATTATTGTCACGTCCAACCATGGCTAATGCTAAAATGTCTTGGAACTTGCACTATGTGAATGATAGCCTACGTGAATCATTACGTTTTCATCATGAAAGTTCCACAGCCAAAAAAATAGTAAACGTACAAAATCATGTAGCCAAATTATTCATGTAGGCTAGGGTTAGTGTGAACATGACAGGTTATGGACATAACAAATAAGTTCTTACCCCAAGTTCTTCCAACTCTGTCGTCCCAGGAGGTAATGTGGGAACCGCTGTATTTCTCAGGCAAAAGAGCTTTTTGGGCGATTTCTTTTGACCTCCAGCGAAGTTCAGTAAAATGCAGACACGGTGATCAGCTTTCTGCAGATTCTCAACAGGTGTGCTCACATCCAACCCCAGAAATTCCAGCCACAACTTTAGCCTTTCTGGATCGTTGAAAGGAAGTCTGTGACAACTTTTTTTGCCACAAATTTTCCCGCTATTCGGAACTGCATAAATCGCCTCATTTTTAGCTGTCTGTTGCAAAATACTTCAAGACAGCGATCTTCTGCTTCTTCTGTGTATTCAATGAAATGCCAGTGGTTTGCTTGTAATTGGCAAGACGGTGTAAGGTGCATTATCGCCACCAACTGGGCTGGAGTGTCTATTATTCGGAAGAATGTACGGGTGTGAGGCGTTTGGAAAAATAGCTCCACAGTTTTACAACATGGTAATAACCTGTTGGAAAGCGTCTTTTGCAGCGATTTTTGTGTGAACATATCAGCGAACACCCCTGACCACTCGGTGAGTTTCACGTCTTTGTAAACGAAAGTTTAATGCATTTTAGGAAGGATTGTTCCAGTGCACCTATGCATCGTTCTGGAGGAGGGGGGGCGCTACCACAGAAACCGAAAATTCTCAGGACAGCAGCATGTGTCCAAATTTCAATCTTAAACGTTCTATTTAATCATAAACTATCTGAAAACAGGGCTTTAAGTGTAAAATACCGAACCTGTCCTTTAATGGTTTGACTATAAATAGACTTGTCTGGCAAACAGAGAGTGTGAGAGAATGAAAAACAACAGTAAGAACAACAAAAAAAAAGAACGGAAAAAACATTTCAAACATTTCCTGCTCAGCTACATTTTTCTTCCCATCTCCCTCATAACACTTCCCGAAAGCCTGCTATGAACTCAATTCCTCACACCACTTTAGGCGCTTGAAATATTAGTTTGGATCTCCAATTGCATAACTACAATTACAAACATGCCTACATTCACAAAGAGTAAAGATTGTTCCCCCCAGGGATTACAGGGTGTGTGCTCTACCTGCACAAAAAAGCAGGTACAGTATCTATCAGCATTATGACAGGTGAAGAGGAACTGGCTCTTACAAATAACAAAAAAACTATTCATTCCAGATAGTCCAATTCAGTAGGTATATACAACCTGTGCCTCATTATATGACATTTCTCATGCGTACAAACGGCACATCATGGAAACTTTTATTTGCTGCACGTACACACCCCCTTCTAGGGGAAAGATGACCGTTCGGATGGAATGGAAACCTATGGGGCTGCATCGAAATGGGGAGCGAAAAGGGCTTGTACTTAGGGATGTAACGGTATGAAAATTTAACCTCACGGTTATAGTGACCAAAATTATCACGGTTTTCGGTATTATCACGGTATTTTTAAAAGTGCGTTCAATATGTTCAGAAAGCACTGATAGGCCTACACAAGCTGAAATAGTTTCAAAAAGTGTCCCGTTCAGTTTTTCATGTTTAATTGGCTATGTGCTTATCGCTTAACTTACCCTACCATGACTTGGAGGTTGCTATTACTGTTATTTGGATCCAATGAGTGAGACCAGGCTTGGAATTTCACCATTCTGGGGGCAAGGCGACTTGGCCTTCAGTTGGGCATATTTGGTGGAGGGCACAAAGGCCACATAGGCTATAAAAAATATCAAAGTTGTATAGCCTATTCACTGCAGTAGACCTGCATCACTGTATGAAACATTACAAAAACATGAAACATGACATATTATATAGAACTGCAAATCATCTGAACATCTAATATTTACAGATATCTAGGCTATATTTAACATTTATTTTATATTTGGCCTGTTATGAAATCATGTATTGAACAATTTAAGCACAGTTCAGCTTTAAGAAACTCAAATAGCCTAGATGCATGCTTAGCATTTTGTGATCTACTTTCACAAACTCTTTGTCAGCTGTCCTCTGATTTACCGATATATAGGCGATATTTGTAACATTTATTTTGTATTTGGCCCGTTATGAAATCATGTGGAACAATTTAAACACATTGTAAAACTTAAAGCCCAAATTTGGAGACATCCATGCATGTCGAAATGTACTGCAAATTCAAAAGTGGATTACTCTGGAACGGCTAACTGTACAGGGGACTGCTTTACACCTTTATGTTCGGTAAGGTCTGCTGTTTATTCTGATATATGGTTTGTCATGTGTTAAACGAAAGGTTCGTGAAGTATTGCACCGAGAGGAATGGGTAGGGAGATGGACGAAAACCTTCAGTAGAATTTATGATTAAATTTAATTATATTATTTACGTTTCTCGCGAACCGTTCACCACAGCAATTCGCGGCTAACATCGTTTAAAAGCTGAGAAAAAGCTCTTTCATGTGATACTTGTGATGTCTGTGTGATGAGTAGGCTACTTCGCGAGTAGTTCAACTGAGAAGAATAGGTGAATTTAGACGCACTTTCTTTCTTGCGCTGTCACTTTCTCCACTGCGTAAAATAAATTAATTTGCGCTGTGAATGCTAAGATTATTTTGACAGGCCATAGGCTAAATAAAATTCGCTATTAGTAGGATGCAAAGCAGAATATTGAAAGAAGGGCACCAAGGGCACCGTGGCCTGTAAAACTCTGATTTTCAAAGGGACATCACGGCCAACACAAGGGGCAAAAACGTGGCCGCCGTGAAATTCCTACCCTGAGTGAGACCAAAGTAAGTGTTCGAAAAAAACTTTAGGCTACTGTGTTCTTCCGATAACGTGAGTGGAATGGATTTAATGTGCACGTGAAAATGTTCCGCCTTTTAAAATCAGGTGTAGCCTAATCCAATTCGCAGTTAAAACCATCAATTAGGCTAGACAACAGAATCAGTAGGGTACCAATTTTGCTTCATTGTACCAGGCCTACTGTATGTCAAAAGCAGGCTCGGATGAAGCTGGGAAGGATTAAACACACGGTTTCAACACCGTGATAATCAACCGTGATAATTATGATATTTCAAAAGAAAACGGTAATTGTTATCGTCAACATTTTTATCACGGTTTATCATTATACCGGTAATCGTTACATCCCTACTTGTACTTAATAAATATTTGAACAAACGTGAATAAAAGGCACAAAAGAAGGTTGGTGTGAGAGTTTGTGGGATTAAGGTGGCATTCCTATTTTTTCCTATTCCATTCTTATTGCTCTTTCCAGTTTACTAACAGGAGTGTCATAAATGTAGTCGCAAAAATTCAATATTTGCGCCAGATTTGCAGCAAACTTGTGGGTGATTTGTGGGAAACAAATGAGTTCACTAGAAAATATTGCCTGAAGTTTTCCAATGTTGGCCACTAGAGGCAAACTTCCAGCAAAGTTATGACAACAATGAGAAGTTTGCCACTAGTGGCAAATGTATTCACCAGTGATTTGCCACTTACCCAATAATGGCAAACTTCCAGTGACATTCTGGTGACAAACCTTACTGGCATACAGTATAACATTGTTGCAACATTGCCAAAAGCATGTGAAAACTTTGCATGTGAAAACATTGCCGTAGACTGTTCACCAGAAACCTGAAATGTCTGTAAGAGTTTACATGTCATAAGATCAACTTAACACTACTAGTGATCCGAGAACTGTTCCCATAAGTCACCCACAAGTTTGCCGCAAATATGCTGCAAACATTTAATTTTTGTAAGGAAAGTTAAGCTTGCCGAACTTAGTTATAGGCCTACAGTCAGCCACGGGCAGCTCGACTGTGACTACATTTGTGACACTCCTGTTAGTAAACTGGAAAGAGGAAAAAATAGAAATGTAATGGTCACCTTAATCACATGAACACACAGGTACAGTAACTCTCACACCAGTGTTATTTCGTGTCTTTTATTCATGTTTGTTCAAAGATTCAGTTAAGTATAAGCCCAATTTGCTCCCCACAGCTCTATAGGTTTCCATTTAATCCAAACAGTCATTTCCCCCTAAAAGGGTGTGTGTACGTGCAGCACATACAATCTTACATGATGTGCCGTTTATACGTATGCAGAAAAATGTCTTTATGACAACACGCCAGTTGTGCGTATTGCCTTAAAATATTCCTACTGAATTGGAATATTTTGAATGAATAAGTTTATGTTATTTGTAAGAGCCAGTTCCTCCTCAGCCTTTTCACTCCCTGCTTTGATGCAGCTCATTCATTCCACGGTCATCTTTCCCCTTATAGGGGACGTGTACATGCAGCATAAGTAGACCAACTCTGGTATCACAGAGGTCATGTAACTGTAATAGTTCCATTATAGAACACTGCCCTGGTTAACTTGGCACAACATTTTTTTAAGTAAGCACATACATAGTACTTTATCAAAAACATTTCACTTTACCTGGGGCCAGTGTTTCAGTTATGACTCTACAAATTCCCATTTAATCCTCTCACCAAGCATCCACTAATGAGCAAATGTTGACTCAGCTGTGGAGACCACTCAGTTTGTTATCTGAAATATGAAACCCTACCTGCAAGAATAACGTCCTGACTGTGAAGGATCTAAAGGTGTGAACGGTTAACAGCTGGCGGCGTCTACAAGGCAAAAGCTCCCGGCTCCCGCTGGGCCTGGAGGTCAGCTGAGGGAGTGTCTGTGGGTATGTGGGGGAGCTGCGCTGTCTGGGACAGGGCAGCCACTGTGGGGAGCGCAGGCCTCCTGCTGTGGTCAGCACTGCTGACTAGGCCTGCTGCTGATGCATGCTGGGACCAGCGTAATGAGTCGGCGCATTTCAGCACCGGCCACAGTCTGGTTTTACTGTTTTCCTGAACCCTCCACACTTATAGCGTGCGTGTTTCTGTGTCTGTGTGTCTGTTGGAGGGGGAGGCGGTGTGTGTGTGTGTGTGTGTGTGTGTGTATGTGTGTGTGTGTGAGGAGCTATGCCTGTACAAACAGGATGATGCGTCAGATTTCGGAGAAATGACGAGGTTCGAGCTCAGTGAGTGACGCACCTGACATGGACAGAGGGATGCTTGGGCCCATGAGCTTGCTCTTAGAAGAAGTTCTTGATGAGAGGGGTGACCAGCTTCACCCACAGCTTCACGTAGCGATCGGGCTGCTTAAAGGTGTTACCCGACACCTCGCTGGATTGCTTGTACAACATCTCCTGCTCCTGCAAATACAAAGCACAATGGAAAAACACATTCCTTCAGAAACGATGAGAATCTATGCTATGCTGGCCACCTCAGTGCTGCCTGAATGAGAGGTAAGGCATGTACCAACAATAGACCAGAAAATAGTACCATGCTGCCACTACAAACACTGACTGATTCTGTACACTAGCAGATCAAAGCCAGACATACCAGTAAGCTCGTTCACTTGGTGACTGTCTAACAGAACAAAGCAGCCTCAGTGTGAGGTGACTAGGCACTTCTCACCAAGAGCCCCATGTATGATGCATCCAGCACGTGAAGGTAATAACTTAAACAATGAAGAACAGATAAAAAAAAATAAAAAAAAGCGCAAAGTCATCCATGACTGGTAACCTGCCAAGTGATGATCGGCAGTGACCAAAGTGTAGACTATTTCCCGAAGCAAGTCCATGAATCTTGATTACAGTTTACGAACGGGTAATATAAACGGGGTCTGGAAATTAAAATCACAGTTTATCAGTTAATTATTTTACAGTTGTGCTTGTCTGCTCAACCTACCTGCTGAAGTTGTGCCTGGAGTTCCTCGTTCTCGGTCACGATGGCAATCTGCGCCTCAAGGTCCCGGTGTACGGAGCGGTAGCCAAAGTTTGGTGAGCCGATAAGAGTGAGGCAGGGCCGGTCACTGCCGTCCAGGTAATACCAAAGCCCTGGCAAGGCAAGACACAAGCAATGACTCACTGAGGGCAAGCCCAGGGATGACGGGGGAAGGCCTGTTTGATTACTGTGAAAAGGAAGGATTGTTGGATTAGTGTGACCAGAATCACACTAATGTGCAGAATCATTTAATTGAAGAAATCTGTGAAATTACACAGCACCACTGTTTTTTCACTGACAAAAGTATTGGCACCCCTTTAGAAATGTTTTTAAGCAAAATACACACAATTTTAGAGTTATTTTGAGAAAACAAACAATCCAGGACCATTTCAATTTGTTTCCCCAAATTCAACGCAAAATATCACCAAAATGCTGCGGGAAGCGAATACTGTCAAACTGACACGGTCAAAAGTCTTGGCATCCTTCACAAAAAGTGTCTTTTGCACTAATAAAAGCACACTTTTCATCGTTAAAATCCAGTGCTAAAGTTATGGGTAGTCAGACATCAGCTGTGGTAGCATTCCTGAGAAATATCAGTCCATTTCTCAAATATCAGTCCAGTTTACTGACTTTACATTTCTATCGGTCTCTATGGACAGTAAGATGTTTTCTCCAAGGATTTCCAAATATTTGAATGACTCTCCCTACCCCTTTATATGCAGCTGATATATCAGTGCCAGAGGAAGCAAAATAGGCCAAGAGTATCACGTAGTTATTGCCATGCATCAGTTTAGACAGGGTGCACTTTTCAGTGTATGCTTCATTGTTCCCATCCAAACATACTGCTATTCTATAAGCAGAACAAAACAGAATACTGAACCAAAACCATAGAATTAACTGCCAAACCTATTGTCACTCATTTATATAGTTTTATATTTATGAAAATAAAATTGAATTTAAAGGAGAATTCTGGCATTTTTTTCACATAGATCTGTTTCTCTAGGTCACCGAGTGCTGTCGGTACAGAAACAAAACAAAATCGGTTTTACCTAGCTCAAGTTGCTGCAGCCAACAGCTAGAGCTGCGAGGCAGCTACAGTGCTACACTCTGAGGGCATGTTCATGAGCCCTCCAGACCAGAGTGCAGGAATTCTCCTTTAAGGACATAATGTTTTTATGTTTTTATCCCCAGGCCATCCGAACTCTGAACTCACACTATACTGACTTTGCACACATTCACTTCTCAGCACTCATGACCCCCCCCCCCCCCACACACACACACACACACCTACATGACTTTTAGCACTTTTACATCCCTCTCCCTATGCTACAGACCTTTATTTTCTTATTTCATCACACATCAAAACACACACACACACACACACACACACACACACACATATCTGACTTTCTCCAACTTTTGCACATCTCCATAGAACTTTTTATTTATTATTTTTGATTTCTCCTCCATCTATCTACCCATGTCCTTCATTGCCTAGCCTTTCTGCCCCCCCCCCCACCCCCATCCCCAACACACACACAAAAACACACACACTTACATCATCACTGTCATCACCTCACATACATACAGCACACTGCTTGCTACAGTAAGCCTCCTCTACATACTTGCTGCACACTGCCCCCCCCCCCCCCCCCCCCACTACATACAGCACATTGTCTTCAGGATCTTCTCCAACACACATCCTCTACATACTTACAGCAGACTGCCCCCACCTACCCACACACACACTACACACACACACACAGTCACTGCTCCACTCCCCTCCCGCCCACACACACATCTTCACCGTCATCACTCACATACATCATACATACAGTACTCTGCTTGCAATAGTAAGTCCCTTCACCATACTTGCAGTACACTGCCCCCCCCCCCCCTCTCCCCTACATACACAGCACATTATTTCATCAGGAAGCTTCTCCAACACACATCCCCAACATACTTACAGCACACTATCCCATCTCCCTTGTTATCCCCCCAACACACACACCAAGACCCCTGGCAGTTGGGTTAGCCCCTTGAGCCATGGATCTGCCCAAGGTTTCTTCCTTGGTAAGGGAGTTTTTCCTTGCCCCTGTTGCTCTTGGGTGCTCCTTGTTGGTGCCCCCCCCCCCCCCCCAATCAAAATCCTCCCCCACCTTTCTTATGCAGCCCTTGCCACTTAATCTACTAAACCCCTCTTCTACTGCACTTTTTACCCCCCCCCCCATAAATGCACAAATAGGCTGACACCAGACATAATTTCACTGCATTTCTTACATCCAGTAACTATATGCATGTGACAATAAACTTCCTTGTATCCTTGTATCCTTGTATAAAACTGAGCTACAGCGCCTAAGGCTCCACATCTTTAACCACGTCACCTCACACTCAGCCACTTTCCTTGAAAAGAAGGAAAAACCATGGGGCAAGATTTCACACGTCCCAGTGGGATCACACATACAGTAGAGCTTTGAGTGCAGTGCAAGGGGGAGGTCCTTGAGGAGAAGGACAGTGAGCGTTTCCCTGGAAACACACAAAGGGCTTTGTTAGCCGACACCACTCTGGGTTCCAGCACCATGAGTGGGCACTGAGCTCCGCCCCAGCCTGCCCACTGGCCCTCCTGGCACGGGCAGATTAGCCTCCCATGGCCCCCGCAAAGCCCCATTCAGCGCTTACTGGAACAGCTGAGTTACCAGGCCAAACCTGACATGCCATGTTAACAACAAAGCGGGAGTGGGAGCGCTTGATGGGGCTGTGCTTCGGAACAGTTTGGCCTGAGGCAGGACGTTTCAGGATCACAGAGGCCCAATCCGGTTTATCTTGCTATTAAGTGGAGCTAGTAGTACAAACAAGGAATTTGGTTCCAGGCACTCGAGCAGTCCAGTGTGGCCGTGTGCTGGACAGACAGTCATGAATTCATGTACTGGGCTGTTTGATCACCTCCATGAACTAATGAAAAATTCAGGAAGTGTGTTGGTGCGTGCTTCTGCAATGAATTAATGAGATTTGGCAAGAGCTGTGCGTGTGTGTGTGTGTGTGTGTGTGTGTGTGTGTTTGAGTACACACTTCCCTGTTCAAAATCAGCAGTGCCCTCCGGATGGCCCGTGGCTGTATGCTCTTCTTGAAACAGCCGTTAAGATATCAGGTAAAGGTAAGTGAAGGAGGCGACCTGGGAAAGCACCCAGCGCGTCACCTGAGCCAGCCTGGAGCCGGCGGAGTGCTGTGCTGGCCTAGTTTACCATAAGCGGCCATTATAGACAAACACTGATGATG
>NW_027468674.1:30605791-30642318 GCF_046254945.1 Alosa pseudoharengus | reverse complement strand
AATCCCAATCCGTGAATCAGTGAAACACACACAGTGAACACACAGTGAGGTGAAACACACACTAACCCGGCGCAGTGAGCTGCCTGCTAGCGGCGCTCGGGGAGCAGTGAGGTTAGGTGCCTTGCTCAAGGGCACTTCAGCCGTTCCTACTGGACGGGGATTGAACCGGCAACCCTCCGCCAGTTAGCCACGACTGCCCTTCAACACCAATTACACACGCCTTACAAAGCCATCATATATAACGCCTTGTCTTTGACATTTTTTGCCATGAATTCTTCATTTTAGATAAATGCTAATGTGGGAATAGGGCCACCAGTTTTGAGTGGATTTGCAGCCTGACGTCAGAGCAACGTCTGCATGGAGATATGAGTGGGAGATTCATGGGTAATTGGTCTGGACAGCGTATGACGAAGAGAGTGAGTGTTTCTCGGTGTGTGTATGCACTTGGGTGGGAGTGTGTGCATTTGCGTAAGTTAACCAAATATTTACAAGGAAATAGTCATAGGTGTCTGGGTGTCAGAGGTGTTATATTTTGCTTAGATTTAGGTGTGTGTGTGTGTGTGTGCACTTTTGTTTGTGTGTGTGTGTCTGCATGAGAATGTGTGGAAGAGAGGTGTGTTTTTGAACTGTGTGTGTGTGTATGAGGGTGTGTGTGTGTGTGTGTGTGTTGACGCAGGGGGAGTAAGTGTTGAGTGAGGGCTACAGTCGGCCCATGATATTCGCTGGCGCCTCCGGCTGACATAATGTGGTCCAGTGAGTCATGGCTAGCCAGCCAGCAGCTAAATAATGCAATAGCATCAGGACAACAAGCCCCACACACTGACCTCAGAACAGCTGGCCCATCAGTCTGCACAGAGCTGCGTGGACAGGCTGGGCGTCAACCCACTGACCCGAGTTCAGATTTTGTTGCACACTAAAGAAACCCACAGAGAAGAATTTGGAGTGTGTTTTTGTAGAGTCGGCCCAAATGAGTTGACAGGGGCTTTCCCATCACCACAGTGATCAGCCTCTCCTCCCATCCTCTCCTCTCCTCTCCTCTGCTCTGCATCCCTGTTTTCGCTTCCCTCGCTCCCCTCCTCCCCCCTTCCCCCGCTTCCAGACACATCCAGTTAAGAGGAGCGTAGCAGTTTAGCAATATTTCCAGACACAGAGAGGAGTCAGATTACTGGAGCTTCAAAGAGACAGACACAGAGAGAGAGAGAGAGAGAGAGAGAGAGGGAGAGAGAGAAAGGGAGAAGGGGGGAACAGTGAGAGAGAAAGGGAAAGAGTGAGAGAGAGAAAGGGAGAAGGGGGGATACAGTGAGAGAGAAAGGGAAAGGGAAAGAGAGAGAAAGAGAAAGAGGGAGAGAGAGAAGGAAATGATTTCCAATGAGCCCTTGTTCATTCTTCCTGGAAGGTGAGCTTCCTATCAGTTCATTCAGCTGCTCATTTGCATCCATTCATTATTTCCACACCACGCAATGGAGCGTGTGGGCAGGAATCAGAGCATCACACATAGGTGTATATCCCCCAGCTCCTCTCTCAGGCCAGCACTCTATCTGTTCCTGTACGTGGGCAATCTGCTCCACTCCCCCCCCCCCCCCTTCCTCCGTCTCCAGCGGTCAGGACGCCGCTCCTCCGTAACCCGAGAAACGATGGCCTAAAACTGCCCTTTCCCATCAGCCCGGTCGCCAGATCGCTTACCACCAGCGCTGTGACATCACGCCTCTATTTCGGGAGCGGCGCTCTGGAGCACTGATGTCACTGACGCCGCGGACACTCAACACACACACGCGCACACACACACACACACACACACACACACACACACACACCAGGCTCCGCCAGTCTCCGTCTTGGTGCTTGGGTTACGGCCATCAGCTTGCAGACCATCATCACTCACAGACACACAGAGAGAGGTTGCCAACTACACACACACACGCACACATATGCGCACGCGCACACACACACACACACACACACACACACAAAGGACAGCAGCCCCTCTCTACCCATCTGTGCCGTCTGAATCCAGACCCAACTTCAACAGACGCCCTCAATTTTTCGCACGTGTGTGTAGCTGCTTTCAGACACGTCCTCCGCAGTATATGTGCAGCTTTGTCAAACAGAGGTCAGATATGATGCTAACATGCTGACATTATGCGGTCATATGTGTGAACGCACATGAACTGAATCTCAGCACGTTCTTCGATTCGTTCAGACACAAGCTCATTTACATAATGTCCGTCGGAAATACTAGGAGGGGAGTAGTGTAACAGCCGGCTAAGTTCGGAATTCCAAATGTCCAGTTATGTTGTTCAGATATACGGCCCAACCGCTTGACATCTGCAGAACATGCAGACTTACACGTAGGTCTGAAAGCAGCTTGTGTGTGCGTGTGCGTGCGTGCATGTGTGTGTGTGTGTGTGTGCGTGCATGCATGTGTGTGTGTGTGTGTGCGTGCGTGCGTGCATGTGAATGCAGATCTGAAGGTGAGTTCAGGTCATAGCAGGCCAGTCACCTTTGTAGGGGTGCACCATGCCATCCAGCATGTGCACGCTGTCGTCCGGCTGCAGCTGTAGGGACACGTCGCCCACGGCGCCCACCAGGTCAGCAAAGAAGTTGGCCACCTCAGGGCAGTCCTCCAGCAGCACGTAGCGGTCCTGCCGGTTAGTGAAGTAGGAGTCACTCAGGTTTGCCCTGTAGACACACACACACACACACACACACACAGACAAAAAACATGTTGTTTGACAAAGCGATGACTACCTGTGGATATTGCACAGTGTGGGTGGATAGGAGCGCATCCAGGAAACACCAGGGGTCATGTGGTAGAGTGGGATTGTGTGCTTTTTATGTAATGTTCTGTTAATTTTTTGTATTTATTTTTCTAGTTAAATGTAATCACTCTTTATTTATGTTATTTTCGATCATTTTTGTGTTATTCTTAGTCCTTTTTTCCGATTAACAAACTCGGCTGACACCATCAACGTCAAGTTAACGTTAACGTTAACCAGCTTCCATTGGGCTGATGAGCGCCTTGGCTAGCCTGCCTTATGTCTCTGAAGTCCCTCATCCATCCGTGACGCTGCACATCCAATGTCTGGACGGAGGGATTGCTCAGCAAGGGGGCCTAACGTCAATCTGCAAGAGATCTGCAGCTGCCACGACCACCGAGCTGCGGCTGACATGCGAGCTGCCATGCTAGCATCTACCGGTGCCTGGAGTCTGGATTGAGTGCTAAGAAACTCTGATGACGGCGTCAACCATGAAACAACAAACGCTCACTGTCTAGGACCACCGAGCTGATAATCAGCAGGGTCGCCCATCACAAATTCGGACTGTCTAGTCCTTCCAGTGCTCTCCAGACTGCCAGTGAATTCTCCGGGTTGGTCAGTTATAAAGAACTTTGTTGGTGTTGCATCGTGAAGACACAGCTGTGCGCAGTTTTCACGTGGGTCATCTTTGCCCTTGGACATTTTCAGCCAGTTGGAAATTGGACTAATTTTATTTTTAATTTTTATTTATTTTATTTATTAATTTGTTTGTTGTATGCAGGCTTGGAATTTCAACATTCTGGGGGCAAGGCCACTTGGCCTTCGGTTGGGCATATTTGGTGGGGGGCACAAAGGCCACATGTCAGGGCACTAAGGCCAACGTTAACTATACAGTAGTAGGCTATAAAAATGATCAAAGTTGTATTTAGCCTATTCACTGCAGTAGATCTGCATCACTGTATGAAACATTACAAAAACATTAAACATGACACATTACATATAACTGTAAATCATCTGATTATCTAATATTTACAGATATCTAGGCTATATTTAACATTTATTTGATATTTGGCCTGTTATGAAATCATGTATTGAACAATTTAAGCACAGCTCAGCTTTAAGAAAGTCAAATAGCCTAGATGCATGCTTAGCATTTTGTGATCATTAAGGCTACTTTCACAAACTCTTAGTCAGCTGTCCTCTGATTTACCGATATCTAGGCGACATTTGTAATATTTATTTTGTATTTGGCCCGTTATGAAATAATGTGGAACAATTTAAACACAGTGTAAAACTTAAAGCCCAAATTTGGAGACATCCATGTATGTTGAAATTTACTGCAAATTCAAAACGGGATTACTCTGGAACGGCTAACTGTACAGGGGACTGCTTTACACCTTTGTGTTCGGTAAGGTCTGCTGTTTATTCTGATATATGGTTTGTCATGTGTTAAACGAGGGGTTCGTGAAGTATTCCGCCGAGATGAATGGGTAGGGAGATGGACGCAAAACCTTTAGTAGAATTTATGATTATTGAATGATATTATTTACTTTTCTCGCGAACCGTTCATCACAGCAATTAGCGGCTGACATCGTTTAAAAGCTGAGAAAAAGCTCTTTCGTGTGATACTTGTGATGTCTGTGTGATGAGTAGGCTACTTCGCAAGTAGTTCAACTGAGAAGAATGGGGGAATTTGGACGCACTTTCTTTCTTGTGCTAACTTCTCCACTGCGTAATTTGCGCTGTGAAATTGACAGGCCATAGGCTAAATATATATCGCTATTAGTAGGACGCAAAGCAGAATATTGAAAGAAGGGGGCACCAAGGCCACCGTGGCCTGTAAACCTCTGATTTCCAAAGGGGCGTCACGGCCAACGCAAGGGGCTACGACGGCCATGGCCGTCGTGGCCGCCGTGAAATTCCTACCCTGGTTGTATGTCTTGTATGTCTTGGTGTCACGGGTACGCTGGCGACTACGCCGCTCCGTCCGGCATCTATTGTCTTTGTTAGTCTGTGTCAATGACAATGTCTTATATGTGGAGCGCTTTGGGTTGCACTCTGTGCATGTTAAATGCGCTATACAAATAAATCTGACTTGACTTGACTTGCTTTTGGTGGTCTGTCATGATTCATTTAGTTAGCTATTTATATAGACCCTTTCAAGAGAGTTCCATTATCAGCATCATAGTTGGCCCCACAAGGTTTCCGTTTTAACATTCCATATGTTATCTTAATGCAGAGGAAGTAGATTGGGAACCAAATAGAACGTTCAAGCATTGAGTTGAATGGGTCTATAGGGGACAGGGATGGGGGGGGGGGGTTTACAGAGCAGCAGAAGGGAGGTATACTGTATGTAGGTATCTATCCTGTATCTATCTGTATTCTAATCTATACACAATCGCCCACTACTTCAGACTGTGCTTCCAGTGATCTCCAGACTGCCAGTGAATTCACCGGGTTGATCATTTGCTAACGTTAAAGAACTTTGTTGGCATAGCCTATCGGTTGTGAAGACACTCTGTGCAGTTTTCACGGATCATCATTGCCCTTGGACATTTTCAGCTGGTTTGGAAATTGGACTAATTTTAACATCACCTTTCCCCTTTTTAAATATATTTTCTTTTTTTTTTTCACTTTTTATTTGTTTATTTGTTTTGTTGTCTGTCTTGTATGTCTTGGTGTCACGGGTACGCTGGCGACTACGCTGCTCCGTCCAGCATTTTTTGTATTTGTTATTTTTTAAATGTATTTGTCATGTCTTGATGTCATGGGCACGCTGGCGACTACGCCGCTCCATCCGGCATCGTTTGTCTTGTTATGTGTCTTGTTTGTGGAGCGCTTTGGGTTGCACTATGTGCATGTTAAATGCGCTTTAAAAATAAAACTGACTTGACTTGACTATTGAATCCTGATCTCGGAATCCTTACCACTAAAACTGACCACTGCAACCATGCATCGAAAATACACCATTAAAAGTTAAGACAGCTACTGCAATACAATCCAATGCAGTGCAGTTCTAAGGAAAGAGAGTGACCTGCTAGCCTCATGGCCATCTGTGTGTGGGATGGGACAAAGGGCCTGTGTCTGGTGCAATACAAATGGAATACAAACACTTCTCACAGCAACAAAACAGAGCACATTAGGGTCTTCTGCTCACGCTGCATATATCACTTGACTTTGATCCATGTATGAATATGAGCACATATCAAGGAGCCCCTACAGATCTGTTAGACTAGAGCAGCTAAAGACTAGAGCTACCAACGCACCAAGTGAAGTGAACATTAACCATCAGCCTAAACTAGATTGAAGTCTTTTCATGTACCAGAGCCAGCATCTAAATGCTACCAGTGTATTTACAAATATTAAAAACACAAAGAAAAACAATCACTAAATAATCACTCGATGTTGTATTAAAATGAATAGGCAAATAACAGGTCCCAGGCATTCAATCCTATGATTAATTGAGTTAATCTTTTAATGTGCTCTTTTTTAATTGAGTGTGAATGTTTTTCAGTCTGCCCAGAGTACAACACCAAATATTTCAGGAACATGTAAACATCTGAACCAAGAATTACACATTCCAAAAATTCCATTACTCATGCTAACTGTAATTTATCTAGATATTGCCCAAGTAAAAAGTCGCAACAATAAGGGAACGTGGTGGGAAAAAGGATCGTATACACTCACTGAGCGACATTTTCTGACCCCATATTACGCAACGAAAAATCTGTCCTTGCCTCAAACACATCAGTCATGCTTAGTGCGATTTTGTCTGCCCATTACTCAATGGGGTTGCCAAATAAGCTGCACTGTCACTCTTCAGCCTTACTCTCGGTTCACTTGGGTGGATACCCACACACACACATACACACACACACACACACACACACAAAGCCATATACATTATTTGCAAACTTCAACACTTGTTTGTTCAGTTCAGTCATAACTACACACCCAACGGCAGAGAAATCTGTTAAAATAGGTACAGTATGTGCACCTGTACATTGTCGTTATGGGATGTTTGTGGTGACAAAACAGCAAGGGTGTGTTTTCACATGCCAGGTATATGATGGGAGCATTGTGCCAAGGATTCAGCAGGCCTCAGGTGCCCTGCATATATTACAGTTGGTGCCTGGAATGGTGTCGAGCAACATGTATGACTATGTTGATGAAGTAGCAGCATGTATGATGAATGTTCGTATGTCTGCGCGTGTGAGTGTGTGTATGGATATAGGGCAACGAGTGGCATTTTGGATCCAACACTGTCTGCACATATGGATCGGTTTGTCTATGGTCTTATTTAGTCAGTTATTTCAGTCGTTATTTGAAGTGACTGTGTTTTAGATGGAATGTAAGGGTCAGGCTGTAGAGAGAGGAGGGACGGGGAGGGATCAAGGGAAAGATAGGTGTCCCTGTGACTCTCACTATATTCATTGATTAGTTGTCTGCGGTCAAAAAAAAGTTGAGCATTGTTAAGGGGGAAGAATCTAAATCAGTTTCTTGATTTTGATTTTTGTCTGGTTTCTTGACAACTCTACGGCCGTTAACTGAGTATCACGACATCTTGAACTTAAAACACTATTTTCTGACT
Source organism: Alosa pseudoharengus (assembly GCF_046254945.1). Taxonomy (NCBI): domain Eukaryota; kingdom Metazoa; phylum Chordata; class Actinopteri; order Clupeiformes; family Clupeidae; genus Alosa; species Alosa pseudoharengus. The sequence continues at coordinate 30,634,971 of NW_027468674.1, read as the reverse complement.
TTTTACAGACCAAACACTAGAAAATAGAAAATAGAGAAAATGACCCTCAGATGAATTGCCAATGCAAACAGATGTTATTTGGGCCCGTATCTCTGCATGTCGGTGTTTTGCGTGTGCCCTGTGTGTAACAACATACCCGCTGATGATGAGGCTGTCGTCAAACAGGTAGGCCTTGATGTGCTGCACACCGATGGTCTCGTTGAAGCGCTCGGGAACGAGCAGCCGGAGCAGGCCGCGCAGGTCGGGCGTGTGGTAGAGGGACACGCGCATCTGATCAGGGAAGCGCTGTAGCAGGGGCAGCAGCATGGTCCGCGAGTTATTCTTACCTACACACACACACACGCACACAGCAGAATTATTCATACAGATATGTCTTAGCGCAGCGTTTCTCAAACTGTGGGTCGCGACCCACTACTGGGTCGCGGAGACATGCCCGGTGGGGCGCGAACTGACGTGAAAAACAGGAATTTTTTTCATTCTTTTTTTTTAATCTGTAGCCTGGGCCCAGGTAGCACCCGATGCGCAATGGACGCACTGTGTTATTCACAGGGAAGCGCTCGTGTCAAGGCAGCTTTAGTTAGTCCTGACCTACATGAGATTTTGAACGTTGTTGTGAGAGTGGTGAATTTCATCAAAACGCGGCCCTTAAAAGCGTGTCTATTCTCCGCACTTTGTGAAGAGATGGTAGCTGACCAAAAGGCTGTACTGTTTCACAGCGAGGCAAGGTGGCTTTCCCGAGGTAAAGTGCTGTCGCGCGTGTTTGAGCTCCGAGTCGCCTCTTCTTGGAGGAAGAGCGCATGTTTGAATCTGCAAGCACGTTCACTAATGAACATTTCTTGACGAAGATGGCCTAGGCTATCTTAGCGATATATTTGATATATCTTAGCGATACATTTGAGTTAAATTTCCAGTTACAAGGCAAAGACAAGCACCTACCTCACCTAGCAAATAAGATTACTGCATTCACCAAAAAACTTGAGTATGGGACAGGCGCCTCAATCGCGACAGTATTATGCCTTTGAGATTTCTGAGCGAAATCGCTGAAACGTCTGATTGGGAGCCACTCTTGTGATCCCATGTATTAAACAGTAGGCCTACATCACATCCCTGCAAAGTTTTTTTCAAAAATATTGCCCAACCAGCAGTGCTCAGTATGACTGGATTATGGATCCATTTAATGCAGCATGTTGGTATTTCATTGAATATATTGTACAATGCTGTAAAATGGCCTATGCTTCCTAATATGTTGCTGGAAAACAGAAATATGTGTGTTATGTATTTATTTATTATTATATCTGCAGCACCAGCTGATTTTAACTCTGTTGAAGAGGATATATTTAGAACTTGTCATTATTTCAATAAATTTGACAATTTTAAGCTTGACCTACCACTTTCTTAGAGCGATGAGGGACAGGTGGGGCTCGAGAATGCCCCCTTGATCAAAGTGGGGAATGAAAGAAAAAGTTTGAAAACCACTGATCTAGTTTGTTAACTACCACAGTCACGAGTTGGGTCGCGATAGTCTGTCATTTTTAAAAAGTGGGTCCCCAGAAAAAAAGTTTGAGAAACACTGTCTTAGCGTGTGTGTGCTTTTGGTGTCTGTTGATAAGAATGTTCATGGCTGAGTGCAAACACCTGTATAAGTACAAGTATCCTGCTGTAGGACCTGAAGTCCTTACTCATCCCACATGACATCTCCTCCTCTAACAGCAGATAAGGATCATGCACCAACATCATATGACAACAGAGGAAGAATGTAAGTGTCAATGAGAAGTCAAACAAAAACAATAACAACCTGTTGAAGCATTTATCATGCTGACCTAACAAACCATGACCTTTCCCATTCACTTTGTACTGTGTACGGGAAAGCATTCGCCACACCACTCCCTCTCTCTCGCTCTCACACTCACACACACAAATGGGTGTGCATACTGTACCTGTATGCAGATTGTGGCAGCACACCATGTGATGGTATTTATTTCCTTTTTATTTGAAATCAGATTGGATCCACCCCCCCACCCCGCCCCCCACCCCGCCCCCACCCCGCCCCCACCCCGCCCCCACCCCGCCCCCACCCCGCCCCGCATCTACACCATGACTTGGCTAATCAGCAGAGACGGGCACACTAACGAGGAAGAGGGAGATTTAGTGAGATTTCCCACTGTAATGAGGTCTCATCAGAGACAAGCAGTTTGGAACTTCCACTTCTGTGTGTGTGTGTGTGTGTGTGTGAGAGAGAGAGAGCGAGTGAAAGAGAAAGAACATATGAGTCAGTGTATGAAAGAAATGGAAATGGAAAACAGTGAAATCAGAAGAAATAGAGACTTACAGCGATGAATGAGAGTAAAATGAGAACCAACACAGGGTGGGGACATATAGGACATACAGTCTCCAAGAGAAACACCTGGTGAAGAAACACCTGTGTACACACGCACACACCTTCCACCCACAGAGCAGCAGGTAGTTCACGCAGTTCCACAGAAATATTTGCACATAGAAGCACAAACTTCTATAAAAATGGATTTACTGGCGAAAGTCAACTGTAAACTGTAAAGTCAACTGTAAACAATCTCCTTTGCAAAATGACCCGTCTCATTTAACCAGGCAGCTTCACACAAAGCTCATTTTGATACGCATTGAGGAAGATTGTTCCTCAAGTAACCATGACCCCTACGGTGGCCGGTGCTGTACGGTGCCAATGTGACCCCTGCCAGGTGTTCCACTGACCTCTCGAGCCTCGTGTGTAGTCCAGCAGCATGGACACTTGGAGGTCGGGGCTGCTGCCTTGGTTCTGGGAGCGTTCTAGGGCCTCTTCCATGCAGTCCACCTGCAAGAGAGGGAACCAAAGACTGAGTGTGTGTGTATGTATGTGTGTGTGTGTATGTGTGCGAGAGAGAGAGAGAGAGAGAGAGAGAGAGAGAGCGAGAAAGAGTGAGAGACTCTTGAATCTCTCTTACCAGGTCCTGCTCCAGGGGTCCTGTGCCCAGATACAGCGATGCCATCACAACTCGACTTTTAGCTGTCTTGATTCGTGCCTGGGAGAAAAAAAGAATTAAACAAACGATGCAATAAAAAGATTAAACACACTTCCTTTCATAACCACAGAGTGTACACCATTAAACTAACCTACAGTACACAAAACAAAGTTCCATGGAAACCAACAACTTTACAGTCATTCAGTGAGTAGATGCTTTTATCGTGTAAGTGAATATAACAGTGTCGTACAGGTGTACAGTGAAAACAGGGTCATACATGTGTACATTGAATTAGTATGTGTGGCCTCGAGGCTCCAACTATGATCTAAGTGTTGTCAGCGAACGCTCAACCAGTTCAGGCACAGGAACACACTTTAAGAACTTCACAAGAAATAGTATAAGGAAGTGTAAGTAAAATGATGAGGAAGTATTCTTTATTTATTTCTATTTCTTAGTGCCGGGGTGAGTTGGTACACAGACAAAAGATTGGCTTTATTAAAAGGGAAAGCAGTAGGCTTTAGGGTTGTTATTCATCCTCCACACTAAACCGCTTTACACTTGACAGCAGCCATACATGCATGGCCTGGAGGCTTCGTTGGATTGCCTAATGAGAGGCTTTCCTGCAGGAGGAAGAATGTGGCCATGGCCTCATGGCCACTTTCTTTCACTCTCTTCCCGTCAACACACACACACACACTATACCACCAGCAACTCATCCTGCACTCATCTCCTTCAGATCTACTCTAGTGTGTGTGTGTGTGTGTGTGTGTGTGTGTGTGTGTATGTGTGTGTGTGTGTGTGTGTGTGTGTGTTTGTGTGTAAGGGGAGGGGTATTTACCAGAAGAGATTTCATGTTGCAGGTGTCAGATAACAACCCAAATTCCAGCACAATTCTGTCATAATTGCTTGTGTTCTCTCACCTCCACCTCTCTCACACACACACCACCCCTTCTCTCCAAGACAGACAACAACATAAACCAGCCCACAACGCCACTACTGCACAATAACAAAAAGAAACTGAGACTGCACAGTGACAAAAAGGACAAGTCATCCTCTTTTATCAACAAGGGCAACCCCCTTTTTTTCTTTTTTTATGGCCACCATGTTGAAAATGAATAAGAGATCCTGAGTCTATCCTGGCTATTTATCTTCACATTTATGACAGTTCAAATCAACAGCAGAACCATGTGTCAGTTTACCGTAAGCAATCGGTTTACCTTTTTAATCACTTTAGAGCGGGCAGTAACTTTAAGTAGCAACAGTAAGTAATAAGAAAACTTAGGAAGAATCCCGCATTTACTGCCAATTTGCCCAGTCGAATGTCCTCTGCCAAGATCAACTTCCATCAGTTCACGTTAGTACCTCCCACAAGTTTAACACTTGGGACTTCCTTCTTCTCAGATGGCTCTCTTTCGAGAGACAGAGAGAGAGAGATTTGTGTCTTCCAAAGAACCATGACATACTGAGACACACACGCACACACACACACACACACACACACACACACACACACCTTCATGACCTGGTAGAACTCCTCCGGTGAGTGGAGGATGTGTACGCGAGCACCAGGCACCCTGAAAGCAGGCACGTGGTCAGCCATCCAGCGAAAACGCGCGTGCAGACCCTCCACGGAGCTGGGCGGCCGCGAGGGGGGCACTGGGACCAGCTCAGCCTCCGCCAACAGGGGAGCCAGCAAGAGCAGGGATGAACTGAGGGGGAGAGAGAGGGAACAAATAATACTAATAAAATTAATAATATATTTTATTTGTAATGCACTTTATATTTAGCAATCTCAAAGTGCTACAGAGCAACAGTTTTTTTTTTTTAAATAATAGTAATGTAATTTAAAACAACCAGGGTCATAATAAATAAGAGGGAAACCCTATAAAATACATTTAGCAAAAGGCCTGATATGTTAAGATATGTTTTAAGGTGTTTTGGTTAAATGTAAAAAGGGAAGGGAAAGAGAAAGGAAAGAAGGATACATGACTACATTTCTGTGGTCATCATGGGAAAACACATGCTTGCCTTCCTTAATAGTCTACAGGGATCTTCCCCATCCCAAAGGGCCTGCTGGATACAGATCCATGGAATAAAGAAGGCCTTCCAAAAACATCTTATTTGAGAACTCCAGAACAGGAACAGGGTTCAATGAGAGTTCAAAAAATTGGTTCAGCTGTTCCAGTAAGGGCTCTGTTTTTTCCTCTCAGGTCTAGAATTTTCACCGTGCGCTCAGTCACACAGAGCAGCCCTGCCCGTCACCCACTGCTTAACATCAAAGCCATGGTCCAGTGTCTGGGACTACGTTTTGGTCAGTTGTCAAACTAGCTACACTTGAAACAAAGTTGTGCACAAAGCATTTTGTCTAGGAATTATTGCGTTGTCTATGGTGGTATGCCGCAGTTTGTATGATAATATTTATAACATTTAATGGACTGATCATTTTTGTATATCAATATAAGCCATGTAGCCTATAATATAGAACACTGATAACTTGCTGTATGATATCCCTTTTCAGTCCCAATGTTCTGCTGGTCTTTGTTCAAATTTGAATCAATAAAAAAATATTTACAAAAAATACAATTTAATTGAATTTGTTTGTGCTTTTTGATTATGTTTTGACATTCTGGCTACAATGTTTGCATTAACACAATATTCCACTGGGAGCTTCATTAGGATTTCTAAATATAGTAGGCTTATCAATACATTTTGGATTTTGCCCATGCCCAAGGGTAACACTTTTACAGCCTCTATGTTATAGGTTCATCTTAGCATATCCAGTGCACACAAATTAAACCATAATAAAATAATAAAATACAGATTCCCTTGAGCCTTAATTGAATGACCACATAGCCCCAGACAAGGGCCAGTTTTTTAATGCAAAGTTCAATGCAATACTTTTATCTATTTATCTATTTTTATATATGTAATTAACATCATAAAGTAGCCTACGGCTGACATATCTACTGTTCAACCATTTTTTTGTTAATTTTGTAGTGCTGAATGATTTATGTAGCCTACGTCCATCGAGAGGAACCACATAATGCACCACAGGAAATTACCAAAATGTGCATGTACTTAACTTCTACAGAAACTGAAAGAGGTTCTAAGAAGGATGGTATGAAAATCATAGCTGAGAAAGGCATTTAAAGGTGACTAATGCTTGCAAAAAGCGCCTTCCGCATGTGGAAACAAGGGCTTCTCATCCTCTTTTGAATGACTAACAGGACCATTACAGGAACCTCTTGCAAAAGCCTGATTTCAGTCATGAAGCTGAAGGACTCTATCCGGTGTCTCCCGTCATAGGCATGGTCCAGTGGTCTTTCAGCAATCCCCTTGCAACACATGATTGGCCAACTTCTGTATGGAGCAGGTAGGCGAGAGCCCTTAAAGTTGAATGATGGTGCCAGAAGGAAGCAACCAAGCCACCGCAACAACCAACATCCTCCAAGGTTTAGCAAACACTAACAGGAATGGCAGCATTTCAAAATATTTCTGGAATGGGCAAATTTAAGGGTGTTTTATTCCCCTGTACTGCACATTCTTCCAAGCTGAGTGCCCAGTCACAGTAGTAGTCTACTAAGAAAATATATGTACAATACAACAAAAGCACTTATTTCAACATATAGTTTCCAAAAAAGTCATGTACATGTAAAACATAAATGTTCTCTAAGCAGCATTTAGGCCCTCTATATAGCCACAAAAAACAGCTGCCACAGCACCTCATTAACTAAAAGTGTAAGACAGAAAGCTTTGGTGTAGTTGATCTAGTGATTAGTGTGATCATTGAAAAGTGTAAACAAATGTGTATCATGTGGTGTTGCCTGCCACCAATGATCTAGGCTTAGAGTTGATGGGCCATGGGGAACATGGGAACAAAAGGTGTCTTTCTCCGCCGATTTAAGGTCACTCATGATACCTCATGTGACAATTTATGAACCAGGGAGCAAGGTCAAGAGGACCTTTGAAGATTTTTGCTAAAAATCTGTACTAAACTGGTGTCAGATTTCCATATTCAACGGCGTTAGGCATAAAGGCGATATATCATGTTTACACCACACCGAAGTTCAGTTCGATTTATGATATCTAGGCATACACAGGCACGCCACGTTCATTGTCAATCTTAAGGGTACTATCCAGCAGTTAATGTTAACTAAACCTGACAACACACCACTACCACGACTTTTGACTTTGGCAACCATAACGTTAATCGACAGCAGTAACAGCCACCATCTCTGTTTAGCCAGATTGTATAACCTTTGGTTAGCCCGCTAACGTCAGATTGCCAATGCTGTCAATTTTGGGTCACAAAGACTATGCGTGATGCCACAATCCTCGACAACATAATATGGTTAACGTTATGCTTTCGAAATAGAAAAAGTGCAAAACATGACAGCAAACATGCGCATGCACAACCTTACACAACCAGCTATTTAGCTAGTTAGTTCGCTAACAGGCTCGAATGCTAGCTATCTTGCAAATATGCAGATAATTAAAGAGATTCAAAATAAGAACTCTATTTTTCAACATCACTGAATGTCCATCTAATTTACCCTCTCCTGCGGTCATGCTTGCGGAAAAACTTATCCGAAATCCTGGTGAAAACCCCTGAAAGAGCCGGCGTGTACACAGAGTACACAAGTCTTCTCCATGACATGGGGGCCGCCATGTTTGTTCGAGAATTCGAACTATCGTAACTTTTAACATGTCAAAGGTAACTTTGTTTCTGATGCAAATGCAACTTTCAATTTGCAGCCACAACATTACCATCATCTGAAAGAATAAATGGAATGCTAATTATTTTGATGATTAATTTATAACCAGAAATCTCCTACCCCTGGCCTGACCTAATCACACTTTTTAAAGTCAATACAAGGATACAAGGATTTTATTTGTCACATACATAGAGATACTTAGTAAAACATGTAGCCTAGTGAAATGGCATTTAGCGGCTCAATTTTCCTGTGCAAAGGAATCACTGGCCTAACTATTTGTGTAAAAAGAGAAGGATTTAGAAGAATCTAATACATAGATTGATAAATAGATACTTATTATTAGATAAGTTATAAATAGATACTTATTACCGTTTTAATTGGTCTATATTATCCTTGTCCTTTTGTAAACTAATATGTTTTGTTATATTTGTTTATATTATAACATCGGCAAAAGCATTTGCATAAGTCCATGGCCTATACTTCCATGTGACAACCTAACTAATGTGAAGATCTATCCTATGTGAAGTTAAGGTGACGTTGAGAGACATTGTAGGTCTATCATTCATCATTCGAATCATCATTAGAAGTCATGACATGTTCACTCTCCTGTCATGCCACTTTAAAATGTTGCCAACAAACTGTCTTGGACAACTGTACCTTTAACGTCATATTTTGAAGGTGAGATGCTGTACTGTTTTTGTCCCTTGGAGGGCGTGCCAAACTGTCAGGAGATCGATGGCTGTAAAGCGGTAAGACATGCAGGAGATAAAACAAATTGAAATAACCTTCTGTGAGATTAAATTAAATATGTGTTTATTCACTGCATTGAAATAAACTGCAATTATATAGCATTTGTCCTAATTTAAAAAATACCCCCTGAATAATGTTACATCTAAACAGACGAATAGTTGTTTGTCACTAATGTAGCCTACGTATTTATTCATTTAATTTAGCCGCATGTTTGCATTGCAACTGTTTGCTTTCAGAGTATGATTTTGTAATCCCGGGCTATCTCTTCTTTTTCTGTGCAACAACGGAACTTTAACTTTTTCACCTTGCAATAGCTAACCGATGGGGGATGGGAGGGCGTCTGAGAATACCAGGAATCGTAAAAAAAGGTCATACTGCTTATTTATTGGCAATCTGCCAAAAGCAGAGCTAGTGAGAGAAAGTGTGTGTGTGTGAGTGTGTGTGTGTGTGTGTGTGTGTTGTGTATGCGCTCGCGCTTTACTGGAAGCTGGAGGAGGAGCCATTTACAAATATCAGCAGGCACTGGACAATTGGGGCAGTACTTCCACTACCTCTTGTCGAAGAGACGCGCTTTTTCTATTGGCTTTTAGTCTACTGACTGACAAACATCTCTCACCGCTGTCCCCCTCCGTCCTCAAGCTAAAAGACTATTACTCTATAGGAGATAAAACGGAGGACAACTACAAGATCCAGTCAGCGGACACGCTGAAGGTAATAGCCCTTTCCGTTTTATCATGCTAATAGGCACGATTTTGGATACTTTTGCAGTGTGCGTATTGAATCCACACAATTCTTAATGTGAGATTTCATTCTATTAATACGGTGGAATGGTGTACTATCACAAGCTCGTATGTTCCTAAAGGATATACAACCATTGTATTTTCCAGTGCGATCGCCTCAGAAGAGGTGTTTTCCCTTAAAAATAACAGGGTAGTAGCTGCTTTGGTCCGAAATACGCCGGGCTCTTTCCACTCGGCTTTGCGGTATCCTATTCAAGCGGAGAAAGACAAGATGTAGCCTAGGCTACTTACAGTGTAACACGAGAATGCCAACGTTTGTCTTGAATGAGGAATTAGGCTATTCGGAAAGAACTGGAGGACCTCATTCATAATAACCTCTTTTCTAAAAGCCCGAGCGCGATCGAAGAGAATATCAAATTCGCGTGCGTAAATCGCAGCAAAGCAGTTAGTTTGCTCCAAAAATGAAGTTTTGATTACATCTCCGTTAATCTGTCTGGGATTGAGAATAGCGTCGCTGGGAGTTTGAGAGATCTCCCCCCCCCCCCCCCCCCCCCAGGTCCTAGGTCCTAGGACAGTAAGCAGTCCAACATCTCCACATCTAGCCTAGCCTACACAAAGCATAAGCACATCAACAAAGTTTTCTGTTTATTTTTCCTATTGTTCATGTATTCCTCTGAGGTTATGTGACCATCTGCAATGATCCTTAAATCTCTTTCTCTCCCTGTGTGTTTCATTTGCAGCTGCTTTCCACAACAGTTTGAGACCTCATCATTTCTTAATGTCCAGGACCATTGGGAGCAGAGTGGTGCGTGTGAGTGCTTTGCAAGCCTGCAAGCTCACCCCCCTTTCCGCCGCCTCTTGCCACCCTGTGCCGCCCCCCGCCTCGACCTCCACCCCCCCAGCGGCGCGCCCCTGGAGGTCGGGCTGCTGAGGGCGCCGGCAGAGCGCCATGGTAACCCACAGCAGGTTTGACTCCTTCCCCGTGATGAGCAGCAGTCCTGTGGAGTGTGGCCGGCGGCTGCCGCACCGCCACCGCTACAAGACCTTCAGCTCGCACCTGCAGTACCAGCTGGTGCTGTCGGCCGCGCGCAAGCTCCAGGAGAGCGGCTTCTACTGGAGCTCCATGGGGGGCAAGGAGGCCAGCTCGCTCCTGAACGCCGAGCCGGCCGGCACCTTCCTGGTGCGCGACAGCTCCGACCACCGCCACTTCTTCACGCTCAGCGTCAAGACGGTCACGGGCACCAAGAACCTGCGCATCCAGTGCGATGCCTGCTCCTTCTACCTGCAGACCGACCCGTGCGATGCCCAGAAGGTGCCCCACTTTGACTGCGTGCTCAAGCTCATCCACCACTACATGCCCACCACCACCACCACCACCACCACCACCTCTGCCCTCGGCAGCCTCAGTGCCGACAGCTCCTCAGCAGGCGGCGGCGGCGGCTGCAGCAGCGGTGGCGCGAGTGGCTCCTCTGCCGCAGGGGATTGTGGGAAGGGGCCGGCGGACAGGGCCGGGGGGAGCACATACTTCATCTACTCGGGAGGTGAGAAGGTGCCCCTGGAGCTGCTGAGGCCGCTGACCTGTAGCATGTCCACTCTGCAGCACCTCTGCCGCAAGACTGTCAACGGACACCTGGACATGTCCACCAAGCGAGACCAGCTGCCCCAGACCTTGCAGGAGTTTCTCGAGGAGTATGATGCGCCCATCTGACCCCTCAGCCCACGCCACAAACACCCTTCAACAGTGTGTCTCCCTCCCCCACTGGCCTCTTCTGGGGAGCAGAACCACATGGAACACAGCGGTCTCTTCACACGCTTTGGACTTTGCGTTTAGGAGATGCGTCTTGTGGACATGTGGACGTTTCGCGGTTCCCGCGGGGTGTCACATGCAGAACATGTGACCAGTCCCAGGCTGAGGGAGAGAGGGCAGGAGAGAGCAGAGGATGCTGGGAATCCCGGCCATGTGAAGGAGGCGCTAACACCGGGCTTGGTATTAGCCATTTTTAAAAGTTCTCTGTGTGTCCGACAGTATTGTGGGCTGGACGCCAGCCTAACTGTGCCTTTGAGTGCTTAGAGGAGACTGTGTGAGAAAGAGAGGAATAGAGAGCGATTGTTTTGGCCTTGGAATGGACAGCACAAAAGAAGTATTCCTATGGAATGTGGCGCAGAAGCCTTCGCGTTGACAGCTGACCAGCTCTGGACACGAAAACACAAAACACAAGGGTGAACAATTGCCATTTTTCACTTTTATTTTTCCAGTTTTTTTTTTTCCTTTCAGACGGAGAGAACTTCGTCTTGTTGAAGTTTTTTTCCAGATGACGAATGACGTCTGTCACGTTTGCGCAGTGGACTACTCTGGCGTTGTGTCAGGCTCGGAGCTAAGTGTGCTGCTAGGGCTGCCATCCAGCCCTCACTATCCATCAGGAGAAGCTCTCTCACTTTGTTTTAACCTGGTTGACAATTGGACTCCTCCACGAAAGAGAGTTTGGCTCTCTGTGTGTGTGTGAGTGTATATGTGTGTGTGTGTGTGTGTGTGTGAGTGTGTGAGTGTGGAGAAGGGCCCTGGCGGTGACTGCATGACGTTCACATTTCCACAGCTGCTTGCCAAGCGGAGCAGCCGCCTGGATGAGTGGGTGGGGGGGGGGGTCTGTGGAGCAGCCACTCTCCCCACCGTCTGCCCGGAGCCACTCAGAGCCAGAGAGCACAGCCAGCATCACCTTTACTCCTCCTCTCTCTCTCTCTCTCTCTCTCTCTCTCCCCTCCGTCATATCCTCTTAATTCCTTCCCGACTTTCCTCTCTTACCAACATTTCAGCATCTATCTTTTGGTGGATAAGTCTCTGCCAGATTCGCCTAGCTCTCTGTCTCTCTCTCTCAAACACACCCACTCTATCTGTCTGTCTCTCTCTCTCTCATTTGTCTCCCTCCTACCATCTCTCTCTCCCCTCGCTCCCTCTCTCTCTCTCTCTCCCCTCGCTCCCTCTCTCTCTCTCTCTCCCCTCGCTCCCTCTCTCTCTCGCTCTCTCTCTCTCTCACTCGCTCCCTCTCTCTCCTGCTCACTGTAGACATGAGTCTGAAAATGGCTCCTGAGAAGAAACCCAGTGTTGTTACTTGGAGGAAATTCTTACCATGGGCCAAAATAAATGATTATTTCCTCCCTGGCCCAAAAAGCCAAGCAAATATTTAAAATGCGTCAGCACTGGCATTGCAGCAGGAGCCGCGAGGGCCGAGTCCACAGACGTATACTGTGAAATCTTAGCCAAGCACAGTATGCAAAAGAAAATCCTTTACGTACTGCTCTGAATCCTGACATGGAGGTGGACATGCCTCTTAAATAAGCAAGAGACAAGGCTGGTCTCTCTCCTCAGACAAGCAAGGAGGTGTGGGAGCGCAACGAGAATGACAACACCAATCACACGTGCAGAGTCCCCAATCCCTCATCACAACAATAACGACAAATGTGTTTGGTTTTGGCGCAAGCAGAACAAGTGGTCTGCTGTCAACATGAATGTATTCATCCTAGTCTATATAAGGGCTTCTGCCACCTCTTTTAGTTTTCTAGAGTTGTTTTTTTGTACTTTTATGTCAAATTAAGATGATGCATACATGTGTCGCAACCAACCAGACAACATGTTTTTTATCCTCTTGTCTTTTATAAAGATTTCACCCATCTTAAAGGTGCAGTCTAGTGACTGACAGTGCAAGCTTGAAGATCTGGAAGTGAAAGCATTACATATGGAAATGCAGACAGAAACTTTGCACATATTTATATTTATAAGATATTTCAATAATTTATATTAAAGAGCACTATTTTTACAAAATGTATCTCTGTGTGCATGAGTTTTCTTGTGTGTGACATTTTGGGGAAAATGCGTGAGAAATGTTTCAAATGCAACTCAGTCTTATACACATACACACACACACACATGCATACACACATGCAGACACCCCCAAATGTATGCACTCAAATTAAGAATTTGTGTCTGTGTCAGTTGGCTTTCTAAGAATGCAATGACTAAAGGCAGGTTGTGTGCACATTGCTGACGTCAGTCCTTTTGTGGTTGCACTCTTGTGTGTGTGTCATTTCCTGTGTTTACCTGCTTCTGCAGCACCTACACGCTCCCACACGTATGCACACAAATGACACACACCTTTTTCCCCCCATGGCTTGTTTGTCTGTCAATTCAGCCTCCTTAGACATTTGCATCGAAAGTCGTCCTTTTGCTTTTTGACCTGAAAGCATCTAGCGTCCTTGAAATTCATAGCTAGCGGCCCATTGTACAGATTTATTGTAAGCCCAGCACACACCCTCTGCATAAAAAAACTGGTGTCATGGGTAAGGATGTGTCAGTATGCAAATAACTGACATCTGCCCAAAAACAACTCTCATGGGGAAAGATAGATGTGTCTTGCAGTGCAGTTTCCACGCAACAAGATCAAATGCATAACATTTGTGTAAAACAGATAACTGTGGCCTGTAAGACCGTGTTGCAGGGGCGCAAAGCGCCACGTTCAGGGACAGTCAATCTAGTGACAATCTAGTGATTCTGCAGAAGCACGCTTAGTGACAAACTCTGGAAATACCCACTCTCCATTGAGCTAGGTCACGCCGATTGCCGACTGCAGTTTACTGAGCAAGGGATCCAAGACTTTCACCATATGTTTAATAATTGATACAGCTGAGCAGTCTGAGCAGTGTCAGGTGACTGATCCAAACGTTAGCCAATAAAGATAAGTTATAGTGCAGGTGTACCGTCTTGCAGTGTCCTACTTTACGGCTCAGTTCACATGTTTCCATCTGTGCATATGGGCTGAATGATCTAAACAAACAGACAGAAGGCTTCAATAGGGATCCGTTTGAAGGGCCAGTGCTTTGTTGATTTAATGTACCTACTTCATCTGTACAGAGCTTTTAACTTTTGGACAGGGGATCTCCAAAGGCAGAACTCATAGAACCGGTGTTTTCTTTTATTGTCAGCACAATACAAAAGAGTCCAAAATGTCAGCCAGGGCAGCACAGGTAAAGCTCATACCAGTAAATCAAACCCACCGCACGTGTTTGTGTGTGTATGTGTGTGTGAGAGAGGGAGAGAGAGAAAGAGAGAGAGAGAGAGAGAGAAGGGGCCTAAGGAGGACAGATCCAGCTGGCTTGAATTATGAGAAATGTCTCTGGACTCTTGAGTTCACCCGCACCCACCCATCACACACACACACACACACACACACAATATCCTTCATTTATCCTCAGATTCATCTCTTGGTGTTTGGGAAGTCTCCTCCTCCCCTCCGAAGAGAGGGAGGGAGAAAGAAAACACTCATAGCAAAACAAAAGCTCAATAAGGATGGAAGCCTGGGCCACTTTCACTGCATCTCACACACAAACGCACAAAATCTCACACACACACACACACACACACACACAAAATCTCTCACACACACACACACACACACACAAAAATGCAAACATAAACTCTCTCTCACACACACACACACACACACACACACACACTCATTCTGCCTCTGCAGAGAGCCTGTGCCCCTTTCGCTGGGAGGCTGAGGCAACACCCGCTGCACACAAAAGCTCTGGACAAAGAGTTCCCAGAAGCCTCTGGCCATCCCGACAGAGCCCTCCCACTGCAACATTTTTATGGTTTGTTTTTGTATACAGTAAATACATAACACACACACACAGGGACTGACCAGTGTGAGGCCACACGAAGAGCTGAGCAGGATGTTTATGTAGCCTTTTACACACACACACAAACACACACACACACACACACACAAAAACACAGAGAGAGAGAGAGAGGGAGAGAGAAGATAGAGAGAGAGAGAGAGAGAGAGAGATGTGTTTTCAAACTTCTCCATTATATTGGCTTGTTTATTTAAAGATGACATCTTAGAAGCCTGATTTTGCTTTTTCACATGTTACTGTATAATTGCTTTAACAAGTTTACTGCCCTAATTAAATGTACAATTTTGTCCATTAAGATATATAATGTTATATACTCAGCCTCTCCACCATCCTCCTTCTCCCTATGCATGCACTGTATGTATCTGTACATGTGAGTGTACATATGTGTGTATGTGTGTGTGTGTGTGTGTGCGTGTGGGCTTGTGTTTGTGTGTGTGTGTGTGTGTGTGTGTGTGTGTGTGAGAGAGAGAGAGAGAGAGAGAGAGAGAGAGAGAGTGTGTGTGTGTGTGTGTGTGTGTGTGTGTATATGTTTGTGTATGTGTGTGTATGTGTGTGTGTGTGTGTGAGAGAGAGAGTAAGAGAGGTGAGTGTGTGTGTGTGTTTGTGTGTGTGTGTGTGTGTGTGTGTGTGTGTGTGTGTGTGTGTGTGTGCATGTGCCCATGTTTGTGTTTATGTTAGTCGGTATGAAGAAAGAGGCAAAGTACTAAAAGGCTGAACTGACTGCACTGTGTTTGCAAGGAGTAATAGGACTCCTCTGTGTATGTGTGTGTTTGTGTGTGTGTGTGTGTGTGTGTGTGTGTGTGTGTGTGTGTGTGTGTGTGTATGTCTGTGTGTGTATGTCTGTGTGTGCTGGGAACTGGTCCAGGCCTCTCGTGTGTCTGCCTCATATTGTGGTCTACTTAACAGGAAAGGAATGCGGTGAGGACTCAATGCGTCTTACCATACTGAAGGACAGACTGAGGACCAGGGAGGGCTGTGTGTGTGTGTGTGTGTGTGTGTGTGTGTGTGTGTGTGTGTGTGTGTGTGTGTGTGTGTGTGTGTGTGTGTGTATGTGTTGGAAAGATGCAGAGAGTATATATGCTTTTCTGCCTTTCTGAAACAGATGCCTCTCTCAGCCAAATGTTGACCACAAAGCATTCTGTAGAGGATGAAGGAGTAAGCACGTCTGCATTTGTTCATTCTCTCTCACTTGTGTATTTGTATGTGTGTGTGGGTGTGTGTGTGTGTATGTGTGTGTGGGTGTGTGTGTGTGTGTGAGAGAGAGAGAGAGAGAGAGATAGAGTTAGATAGATAGATAGATAGATAGATAGATAGATAGATAGATAGATAGATAGATAGATAGATAGATAGAGAAAGAGAGATGGGGTGTTTGTGTGTGCATGACAATGCCAGATAGAAAGTACTTGGCACCAATCCTAAATAAGTATATCATCAGACAGGAGGCTGTGGGAAAGGTAGGGAATTAAGTTGTATCAGCGATAGCGGGGATATGTAATTTCTATTGATGTATAAGCAAAACAGAGAGCTAGCTCGCTATTCCCTCCCCCGCCCTCCCGTGCAATTGAATCTCTCCTAAACGCGCATCTTGTCAGTTATTGGTTGAAACACTTTATTTTGCTTTTGAGTAGTTGCCAACCCCTGTTGGTAGCTATTGTTTTTGTGCACAGATCTCAGAGCCTAGACTGCCTACAGAGACCCAAATTTTTGACGGCCTGCTTATGGGGCAGGCAGCTAGCGGATCGTTAGGAAAGATTAAATGAATGTGATCATTTATGTTTGGGCCTGAAATCGCCTGATACAACCTTTAATGTGGGCAGTGGAGAATTCTGGACGCACTACACTGTCTGTGGATAATATGATGATAGCAATGGAAAACCTGACCTGGCATCCAGCGAACTTGCTTTGTAAATAACATCCTATAAAATAAGGGCCAATTCTGATCATACAGAATCCTGCATTTCGTGTAATGACTGCTTCATCCATTCCATGAGGCCGTAAGAGAACAGATGTTTTTGCTGTTTCCTTCTCAGTCCGCATGTATGGAGCTCTTTTCCCGCCAAGGATGGAAAAAATGAAGAGTTTCTTTCCGAAGGCACACGCTTGGGGGAGGGGAGGGGAGGGCAGTCTGCTGTGATTGCAAGCACATTACATAACTTCACTGACATCGTTGAAAGCTAATGCTGGGTGTTTGTTTTCAGTCTGTCAGTAGGTTCTCTTTAACATGTCATTGGTCAATTGTAGCAGCATAGTGGCTCAGGTGTGTGAAGATGAGACAGATAGAGGCTTCACACCTATGGCTTCATTCACATGTAGTCTGGTCCTTTTCTCCTTGTTGTCTTTCTGCAGACTGGGACGTGTCACAGTAAGAGTCCCTCAGCAGTGCAGGGGATGATTTTTTTTATGAATTCCCCAAATGAATGGACATGGAAGGATAATGGGGTGAAAGTAATTGTAGGCATTTTGCTGACTTCAGTTTTGGTTGGAGTAATTTGCTGACACAAAGCCTGTATGAGTCATACTCTATCCTTTGATTGCAGACAACTCCCTGCATGTGTGTGTGTTTGAGTATGTGTGTGTGTGTGTGTGTGTGTGTGTATTTGTGACTTTGTATATGCATGTATGTATGTGTGTGTGTGTGTGTGTGTGTTTGAGTATGTGTATATGTGTGAGTGCACATATGTATGTAACATATACAGGATGTGTATGTGTATGTGTGTGTGTGTATGTGTGTGTGTGTGTGTGTATATGTATTTGTGACTGTGTATATGCATGTATGTATGTGTGTGTGTGTGTGTGTGTAAGTATGCTGATATGTGTGTGTGTGTATTTGTGACTGTGTATATGCATGTATGTATGTGTGTGTGTGTGTGTGTGTGTGTGTGTGTGTATGCCTATATGGGTGTGTGTGAGTGAATATATGTATGTATGTGTGTGTGTGTGTGTGTGTGTGTGTGTGTGTGTGTGTGTGTGTGTGTGTGTGTGTGTATCTGTGTGTGTATGTGTTTAGGCATGGTGAAGCCTGCTCTTATCCTTCGTGTGATGTTTGGTTGAGAGTTCTCTTTTATTTAGTTGGAAGTGTGTGTTTGTGTGTGTGTGTGTGTGTGTGTGTGTGTGTGTTCGTGTGTGGATCATGTGAGGTCAAAATGGTCAGTGCTCAGGGGAGGCTTTGAGGGTCAGCACAGTTCAGTGTGTGTGTGTGTGTGTGTGTGTGTGTGTGTGTGTGTGTGTGTGTGTGTGTGTGTGTGTGTGTGTCTGTGTTTGTGTGTGTGTGTTTGTAAAGAGGCTCCTCTCCAATCAGAAATGCCACTGAGCTAAGATGTGTGTTCGTGAATAAACAACCTTGTACTCGCCTCAATCTCTCTCTCTCTCTCTCTCTCTCTCTCTCTCTCTCTCTCCTTTTCTCTAATTCATATTCTCTCTCATTCTCTCTCTCTCTCTCCTTTTCTCTAATTCATATTCTCTCTCATTCTCTCTCTCTCTTTCTTTCTCTCTCTCTGTCCTCTCTCTCTCACACACACACACACACACACACACAAACACGCAGACATACATACACACACTCATGCACTCACACACACGCCACACATGGTTCCCATTCTCTGCATACCTTCTGTGCCATCAGGGCTTGGTTTCCAGGAAAGAGACTCTTTAATTGAGTTGACTTTTTACAGCTTGCCTAGTGAGAGAGGGAGAGCGAGAGTGGAGGAGAGAGAGAGAGAGAAAGAGGGGTGGCCTTGCTTGAAAAGGCTAACACCCTCTCTGTCTCTCTCTCTCTCTCTCTCTCTCTCTCTCTCTCACACACACACACACACACACACACACACACACACACACACTCTCACGCACACACACATTTTGTTACTGTAAGACCTCCCCTCGGCCTCCTTCTCAGCAATCTTTTCCCTCCTCATTTTGGCCTGCTCTGGGGAACACAATGTCAGGGCTTTTTTATCGCCTCCATATCTTACGGTAAATACTGGGAAAAAGGTAAAGAAAAAAGCCAAGGAGAGGCGAGCGAGCGCACAGTTCATTAAGCAGAGAGAGTCAGTGACACTGTTTGGCGCCCTGCCACCATTGTCTCATTGGTTTGGGGCCGTTTAAAATAGCACATCCTGCAGAGACTGACAGCTGCCCTCCAAAACACCACCCTCCCATAGCACAGTGTGTCCACAACGCGCACACGCACACACACACACACACACACACACACACACACACACACACACACACACACACACACACATAAATAAGCAGACACACAAACTGGACACATGTGCGCATACACACACACACACACACACACACACACACACACACACACACACACACACACACACACACACACACACACACACACACACAGACAAACACACACACGTGCATGATCTACATGTGCACGTTTACATTCATGAAGACTTAAGTACATAAACATTGATTTCTGCACACACATATACACTAACACACATTTTTGCAGAGGCATACACATTTATGTACACAAGACACACTCATACGAATACACGTGTGCACATACAGTATGCACACACACACACACACACAAGCACACACAGCTGAAAAAACACACTTGGGCCGAGACTGGAGTTCAGGTGTGTAAAACGAGCCTGAGCAATCAAAGTGGAATTACTAAATACACATGTTTCCTGAAGCCACAACATTCAAAATACTTCACATATTCTAGATATCAGCCTGATTTGATCTAGTTTGCACATCATGATGTGTGTGTGTGTGTGTGTGTGTGTGTGTGTGTGTGTGTGTGTGTGTGTGTGTGTGCGTGCGTGCGTGCGTGCGTGCACACTTCAGGGCTTAGCTGGGTAGCCACAGAGGTTGCAGGTTCAAGTTCGATGTTTTGGAATTCATCAGAGATCTGCGGGCAGGAGAAGAATGCACTGACATACTGGCGGAAATTATGTCCACTGAAAGTTTTTAGCCTCTCTCTCTCTCTCTCTCTCTCTCTCTCTCTCTCTCTCTCTCTCTCTCTCTCTCTCTCTCTCTCTCTCTGTATGTTTGTGTTTATGAATGTAAGAGATAGAGAGTGAGAGTGAGTGAGGGAGAGAGAGAGAGACTAGTCTGTGTGTCTGTACCATGGACAGATTTGCCCTGTTGGTTTGGTATCCACCTCCCAAGCGAGGGAGAGAGAAATAGCTGTATGCAAATCAATTGATTTGAGTGGAAAAGCAATATTGTTGAAATGGTGTTCCAGGAATCCTCTCTCTCTTCCTGAACGTCAGTGGGCAAATGTAAAATTCCATGCAAGATGAGCAATTTTGTCCATCAGATGAGAGGTCTGTTGACTAGAGCTTTGTGTTTCCGAAGATCTAATCTCCCTGGAGTCTTCCTCTGTTCTGCACACCGGTGACAAAGGCTCCCTCTATTTCAGAGGAACTTGGTGAACTCTGACAAAAAGGGAGAGAGGAAGAGAGAGAGGGTGTGTGTGAGAGAGGGGGGGTGGTATGGGGTGGGAGTTGAAGGAGAGAACAGACGAAGAGAAAGAGGGAGAGAAAGAAACGGGGGCATGAAAAAGGCATTCATGGATGGGTTTCTTCTCTTTCTTCTCTGTGGGCGAGTCAGGTTACACCTGTGGTGTTAACTCACACACACACACACACACACACACACACACACACACACACACACACACACACACACACACACACACACACACACACACACACACACTAAACCTGGGGAAAAACGAGATGGAGCGACACTTTTTTGTGTGTTTGGGCATGACGAAGCCTCACTTTTTTGTAGGCATGGTGAAGCTTCACTTTTTTGTGTTTAGGCATGGTGAAGCCAGCTCTTGTCCTTTGTGTGATGGTTGGTTAAGAGTTCTCTTTTATTTCGTTGGAAGTGTGTGTGTGTGTGTGTGTGTGTGTGTGTGTGTGTGTGTGTGTGTGTGTGTGTGTGTGTGTGTGTCGTTATGTAGTTCTATATATGTTGTGTAATCATATATTTCCTGTGAATGGTGGTGAGGTGGATTTCCACGAAATGTCTTCAAGATAAAAGATAATTGCTCTTGCCTCCCTGTTAGATCAACCATTATTGATACCATCCACAATTACCATGATATTTGCAGCATGAAAAGGATTTTCTATGCTGTTTTGCCAAGACCAAGATAGATCAACTCTGTAGATCAAGCACAATAAGTTATACAAACTTGATCCAACAAAGTAATTGATAATAGTGTTTTTGAGGCATAATAGAGTCTGCTAATACTTTACAGTGTAAATACTGTCTGCCTCTCACACGTTGTTGTGCAGCAGGCTCTGTGCAGGTAACACTTTGCTTTTCGCTGAGTGTCTGTGCAGGTAACACTTTGCTTTTCTCTGAGTGTCTGTGCAGGTAACACTTTGCTTTTCTCTGAGTGTCTGTGCAGGTAACACTTTGCTTTTCTCTGAGTGTTACAGCTCTGTTGTTTTCCTCAGAGTGCTGTGGACTTTGACTCTCTTGGCAGGGTCTCAGAAGTTCTGGTCAAGCAATCAATGCTGGCCACAGTCAGCGTGTAAAATCTATGTGTAAAATGTAACCGGATAGGACTCATGGGTGGCAAAATATTTACTCGGAGGGACAGCCCATCCTACCAAGGGCTGGTAAGAGATAGCAATACTCTGTAAAGTGTTACAAAATGTGTCAGTACCAGTGAAAAGGCATCCTCTGTTCTTCTGCCAGAAGCTGTTTTGCATTGGAAGTTGTAACTCTTTGGTGCCAAGGTATAAAATCATAAAACAGAGATTGTGCTGTTTATGAGACTTTTTGCAACCCAGCCATTTCATAGCCAAGGTCCTGCCAGCAACAAGATCCAAAGAAACTGCCTTAACTGTATTGTAACTGTATTTGGCCTCGGAGGTAAGGTGTTGATTTGAAACAAATACCACAGACATGTCTGGATAAAGGAGCTGCAGGCCTTTGAATGCCGGAAATGACCGATAAGCACTTATCACCACTTTAACACTGCCTCGCCTTACACAAACTACGCCTGTGAGAGAATCACACACATATCAATGGTTTTCTTTTTCAGGTTTTTCTGTTTACCTTGCTGACATATGCTTGAATCTTATCAGCCTAAACACTTAGTCTGTCAGTCAAATTAATGCCTTTTTGAGGATTGTGCCGTTATCCAAGAATTAATCTGCACCTGTGGTGGTGCGTAGGCTCCAAGCAGAACGCAATTCTCTAAACCAACACTGAAGCTCAGGCTCAAAAGACAGAAAACAGACAAGGCCAAGTAATCCACTCACAACTTTTTAATGTCTTAAACAAGCTACATGCTGTATTGTGCAAAGAGTGTACAAATACAGGACGCAATGACCACAGTTATGATTTACGGGACAAGAAGCCCATGGTGGAATAAAAGAGGCCAAGGTGAAGAGTGAAGAGCTGACCCACTCCCACCTGCTCATGCCACCCAGTCCAGTATCTTGTTTTTGTTTGTTTTCACTTAGGCCTATGCATTTTTAGAATTATTATTATTATTATTTGTTAATTTGTTTGTTTATATCCTGATGTTTCTGTGTTAAGCGCTTTGGGTTGCACTTATTTGGGTAACAGGACACGAAACAAGGTCAAGAATCATTCAGTGTGGTTTAACAATAAGTTCTCCAACAAGGCTCAATACGTTCAGCAAAACCAATATCTCCCGCTGTGGCAAGGCAAACAGTCTTTTTGGTTAATTAGTCAACAGGTGACGGGTGATTAGACCTCCAGTGGAGCAGAGCAGTGGACTGGAGTGGGCTGGTCAACACAGCCGACAGGACAGAGAGGGCCGCGCTCGCTCAACGGGTGTTGCAGTTTGTATTGTTTGTACTACTGCTATTATTACTTCTGCTGCAGTTGCTATTCTATAATGACAAAGAAAATAACTATTTTTGGCATGATCATTATTCATTGGTTGATAACAGATAGAATGACTAATTGACTTCGAGATCTCAATTTGTTTTCCATTCTGTCCCAATTGCATCAGAAGCCTGAGAGCCTGGGGAGCATCTGAGTGTGCAGGCTGAGCTCAGACGGAGCTGCAGAGCAGCTGAGCAGGCGCAGCAGAGCAGAGCAGAGCAGAGCGGAGTGTGCAGGCTGTACTCATGGCTGAGGGCTGCAGTCGGAGGGCCACAGCCCTGGGGCCAGCGGCAGGAAGCCTGGGCCTCCCCTCCTCTCCCCTCCTCTCCCCACCAGTGACTGGAAAGCAGCGGAGCACTGGCCAAGGTCAACAGCTGAGGCCGGATTGCAGGAACACCCCAGAGGGAAATATTAACATAAATAATGGGAATGTGTCAGTCTTCCGTCCCGTGCCAAGCAAACATTTCACATTTGTGTTGGATGGGCCTTTGTTCAAGCGGGAGAAGCCACTCGGACTCGACCCCTAATGAAAGTGGGTTGCAGGGGGTGCAGCCTGCGCGCTCACAAGAGTATGCTGAGGTGCTGCTGAGGGCCGTGCCTGACTGTTGCTGCCGATCCTCACTGTATGTTTATTGAAAATGGAATTTTTACTATGAGTATTCTATGAGTATCACCAGTCTGTCTGTATCAACAATACTATCTACAACAATTTCCTTGTTTGTTTATGTGCATGCGTGCATGTGTGTGTGTGTGTGTGTGTGTGTGTGTGTAAGCAAGAGGATTCCATGCCAAAGTTTTGATGCTGCATCTTGATGATGACTCTCCCAGTGGAATACAGTATGTCCCTGCCTTTCCTTGACGCTATCCCAGCCATCTCAGCACTTTCCCAGAATCCAAACAACTTCACCAGCCAACCACTCCTCTCCCCTCGCCTTCCCTCCTCTCCCCTCCCCCCCTCTCCTCTCTTCTCCTCTCCTCTCCTCCTCTCTCCTCCTCTCCTCTCTTCTCCTCTCCTCTCCTCCTCTCTCCTCCCCTCCTCTCCTCTCTTCTTTTCTCCTCTCCTCCTCTCTCCTCCTCTCCCCTCCCCTCCCTTCCTCTCTTCTCTCCTCTCCTCCCTCCTCTCCTCCTCTCCACTCTTCTCCTCTCCTCTCACCTCCTCTTCTCTCCTCTCTCCTCCTCTTCTCTTCTCCTCTCTCCTCCTCTCCTTTCCTTTCCTCTCCTCTCCTCTCCTCTCCTCTCCTCTCTTCCACTTTTGGCCCCAGTAACCCCAAGCTTTCCCAACGACTCCCTCCCAACAGGCCTGAGTCACCGCAGTCATTTCCATCCTTACACAAGCCTGTCACATCGGTTAACTCACAATGCCGCATACAGTTTATACTGTTGGAACAAACATCTCTGTGTGTGTGTGTTTGTGTGTGTGTATGTGTGTGTGCGTGTGTTTGTGTGTGTGTGTGTGTGTGTGTGTGTGTTTGTGTGTGTGTGTGTGTGTGTGTGTGTGTGTGTGTGTGTGTGTGTGTGTGTGTGTGTGTGTGTGTGTGTGTGTGTGTGTGTGTGTGTGTGTGTGTGTGTGTGTGTGTGTGTGTGTGTGTGTGTGTGTGTGTGTGTATAAAAGACAGACAGAGAGACACAGAGTGTGTACACAGAGATAAGGGATTTCCATAGACACACATGTGTAAGGAATGGGGCGGTGAACGGTTACGTGATGGCAGCATAGGTCTTCCAGTAATAGCTTGGAAGCGCTTTAAAGGGTCTCTTCAAAATATGTGGCATACTTGAGTCCTTCCTGACCATCTGTGACACAAATGCGGACGGCCAAATCTGCTTGTACTTTTCTACTTTCACCCACCATCACACATGATGAAGTTATATAGTGGGCATCATTTATTGAGAAGATATAGGAAGTGCTGAAGGAAAGTCTCCCAAGGGCAGTGGTTCAATAAAAAAAGGTCCAAAGACCAAATCATCTTTTGCCAATTTATCTTAGTCTCTACATTTCCGCCTTGAAGGGAAGCAAATGTATCATGAGAAAGAAAATACATCATAAAGAAAATCACCCCTTGAAAATCTTGTAAACAAAAAGTAACTGAAAGTTTCTTCCATTACTATTCAACTTCTTTAAGTTAATCAACCTAAGCAAGGTTAAATGTCCTTGTCATTCTTGAACATGGGAAAGGGAAATTAAAGGGAAATGATGTTGACTTCTGCAAGTCAGGGAATGGCCATGACAAATTGGCATTCACCTGAAAATGCCCATGTTTACAGTTAAAACAATCAAAAGGAACCGTGACAGACTTGCCTGAACAAGGATCTGTGTTTGTCTCGCTCCCATGCACAGTCAGGAGGCTGGTAAGAAAGGCAAACATTCCATATGGCTCACCTGTTGGAAAGTTACAAAAATGTACCATCAAAGACTTCAGAATTAATCTCCATGCTGACAAATAATTTACAGATTTTTGTTGTCTGTTTACACACATTTTCAAAACTCTGTGTCTATTTGTCAAAAATCTACACACAAACCCCACAATTGCTCACAGAAGTGAGGTATTTTGGTTGTGTTTGAAAAACGAAATCAAGTTATTTCCTGTTAGATTTTTGTGTGTTAGGTAGATAATTGTGCGTGATGTTTTGCAAAATGTGTGTTAGGAAATTGAAAACTGATTCAAACACTGAGAATTAGTGTATGGTTTTGCAGATTTGGTGTGGGGTTATGATGTTATGCTTGTGTGACAAGCAAAACACAAAAACTGTGTAAGCAGTTAAAAAAACTAAAATGCATGCCAGGAAAAACAACTTTCTTGTTATTCTATTACAAATGCAAATGGCTGGAGTTGCTAAATGCTATTGGGACTTTGCCTGGAATCATGTTCAGTTAAAATGACTTAAGGTGGGTTTGGCATACATTGTAGGATGACCATACTGAAAAGAACCCCATGCCTTCTGATAAGTGTGGTGGAGGGTCTGTTTTTATTCCACAGGTCCTGGGAACCTCATTGGGGAGCACGGTATCCATAAATCAAAATCTCTGCCTCTGTCGCTGCCAACACACTGAAAGTGAGTCTTGATTGGATCGTCCAGATCAACACAAAAATGGTTTCCTGAACACCTGACCACCTCAGCCTTCTGATCTGATGTCTACAGAAAGCCAGTGAGGTGAGCTCCTAGAGGAGAGCGCAAAAGAGAGCACCAAGGAATCCAGACCATCTGGAGAGTTTCTGCAAAGAGGATTGGTCTTAAATCCCTTGCTTTTTATTCTCCAATTGTAGGGCTGTCATAAGAGAAAACTAAGAACTGTGTCAGTGGCAAAGGGAGGCTTTACGAAGTATTACATGGGCAGCCAACAATGGTGTTGCACGTTTTTGTTCAAAATATGTATTTCTTTATGAGGTATTTTATTTTCTCAGAATAAAGTTGATACCCTAGTCTATCTCCACTTCTACTTGCAGAGGCACTCCACCTGTCTCTCTTTCTGTGCAATACACACACATACTCATCCAGACAGTCACACATAATAAAATGAGATCAGCGGTCTCAGTAGCCGACTGTCATTTCCCTCAGTCCTTATTGGCTTTCAGTGAGACCAGTTCATTACTCCTCCCACAGAGTGGCTCAGCCTTTTTCCTGTGGTGTTCACCATGTGGTCAGCATCATTGTTGACGCCTCTCTCCAACACACATATTGCACACTGCCCTCTCCCCACATACACAGCACACTATCCCATCTCCCCTGTCATCCCCCCAACACACACACCAAGACCCCTGGCAGTTGGGTTAGCCCCTTGAGCCGTGGATCTGCCCAAGGTTTCTTCCTTGGTAAGGGAGTTTTTTCCTTGCCTCTGTTGCTCTTGGGTGCTCCTTGTTGGTGCCCCCCCCCCCCAAATCCCAATCCTCCCCCACCTTTCTTATGCAGCCCTTGCCACTTAATCTACTAAACTCTAAGAGAGAATCTACTAAACTTACCCTCTTCTACTGTACTTTTTACCCCACCCCCCCTCATAAATGCACAAATAGGCTGACACCAGACATAATTTCACTGCATTTCTTACTTCCAGAAACTATGTGACAATAAACTTCCTTGTATCCTTGTATCTCTGCCACCCCTGTTTCATCCGTACCGCTTGCGAATGAAGCTTCATTTTCTGCTGAGAAAGAAAAGCGAGTACAGCAGAAATGAGGATGTGTGCTACTGACCAGGTTTTTTCTCTGCGTAGAGAGGAAAGTTGCTTTCGCCTTGACTGGAAATTGAAAAAATAAAAGTGAAAAACAATGACGCAGGCAAAAATTTGTGGGCAAAAACCAAGAGGAAGAGTAAATAGCACATTGAACTGCACAGTGGTAACATCTCTCTCTCTCTTCGTCTCTCTCTCTCTCTCAGTGTTTTACTTCCCTCTTCAACCTTTTTTCTAGGGGAAAAAAGCCCACGTCAGACTTCTCATGATGTATGTACATAATGTGTAACACCTTTCTCTTATTAATAAGA
Source organism: Alosa pseudoharengus (assembly GCF_046254945.1). Taxonomy (NCBI): domain Eukaryota; kingdom Metazoa; phylum Chordata; class Actinopteri; order Clupeiformes; family Clupeidae; genus Alosa; species Alosa pseudoharengus. The sequence goes on along the minus strand of NW_027468674.1, from coordinate 30,607,773 downwards.
TTCCTCCTCTCTGTGTGAGCAGAAAAGCATTTGTCTAAAAAAGAAAAGACAAAAGTTGCACTTCATGATTAATATCTTGTCTCTTCCCCACAGAGGCCTGTGGCTGTGGCTGATGTGATGTGTGGGTATATTGTTTGTTTATCTGCAGTATTTCTTAATGTCCCCTGGAGGACCCTACTGATAGTGAATCAGAGGAACAGTCAGACGGGGAGAGGAGCATAGCATGCCAGGAACAGAGCTAAGGGTCGCCTGACGGGACACACCATACCAGAGTTCTCACACTCACACACACACACACACACACACACACACACACACAGAGAGAGACACACACACATGCATGCGCACATGCACACACACATGCACTCAGTGTTGGGAACGTTACTTTTAAAATGTATTCTACCACAAATGATTGAATACATGCACTAAAATGTATTTTATAACATACTCCGATACATTACGCAAAGTGAGTAACATATACTTTGGATTACATCAACATTATGTAATTTTATTATTAGTGGATGAAACAGTTATGTGAGGTTATGTGAAGTTGTAAGACCCATAGTGTCGCCAACAACAACAACCCACAACCTGCTTTATAGTGAGGATGGATTGATATATAAGCCTATGTGCTATGAAACACTGTTAACGTCATTCTGTTAAAGAACCTACACCAATGTTTTGTCTGCACACAGCTTTTGTTTGTAATGAATATCAACAGTACAGGGGGAGTTACATGCCTTTTTGCAGAACACTCTGTCAAGAAACGAGAAGCTATATTGCCCTAACACATGCTGGCTGGATATAGATCTTTTTGGCCTACAACAAAACTCATTTTACATTCTACATTCCCTGAGAGGCTTTTCATTTAGGCTATCAGAGAGCGAAAGGAGACAACTGTACAATGTGGTTAGAAATATTTGAATTTGAATTTTGAATACGTAATTTTTGATTTTAAATATGTGATCCGGAATACATGTATTCCACTACCTGCCAACACTGCACACACACACCGCCAGTGTTCATGGCCATCATCACCATCATACAGGTAGCGCGCGATTACTTGGCTTGACGATTACTTGGCTCTGGATTGCTTGAGATCAGGCATGTGGCAGCTGGGATGAAGGCTGACCTGACTGTCATTGCCCTTTCCAGTGAAGACCTTAGTTTAATTTGGTATCTTTTCCGTTGCATCTGGTGCATGGGGGTAACATTGCTTAGGGGTTTGCTCTCCCTCTCTCTCTCTGTCTCTCTCCATCTCCCAGTCAAAACTGACGCACACATGAATAGATCTCCAACCCCCTAATCTTTCATCTGTGGCCAACATCCGCTTCTTATCAGGTTTCCTTTCTGTACATCACCACTTCATCACCACACACACACGCATGCACACAAACACACACACACACACACACACACACACACACACACACACATGCACAGGGATCAGGTGCAGATAAGATGTTCAGATGCAATGCTCAGTGATTCACTGTGCCATTCACAGTCTCACTGATATCTGTGCAGACATGTTCCTTCACCGGAGATCCCTTAGGGTCACTGAGGGGAAAGTCTTCTTCTTATTCTTCTTCTTCTTCTTCTTCTTCTTGAGCATCTGAGAGATGTCAACTAGTTATTAGGGGTCTATTTTCACTCGCGTGCTATTTTAGGGAGTTTTCAGGAAGGAAGAGTCTTTGAAAAGCTTGTTCCTTTTGCGTCAGTCCAGCAATTAAGCATGTTTCCAGGCTCGGTGAAGATATTCCAAAAAACAAGGAACAGAAATTGGGAAATGGAGAGAGAGAAAGAGAGAAAGAGAAAGAGAAAGAGAGAGAGAGAGTACACACCTACAATCAGTTCCTTTACAGCAGACATGGAAACCTGAAGTTCTTTCCACACTAGCCTACTGGTAAATGTTAATGGTCTTTGTGAAGGAAAGTCAGGCTATTCAAAGACTGGAGAAAGTAACAGGACAACGATGGAAATAG
>NW_027468674.1:30410791-30598291 GCF_046254945.1 Alosa pseudoharengus | reverse complement strand
CCATTTTCAGAATAAGAAAAAACAATTCCACAGAACTCCTTGCTTTCTACAGAACTCTGCTATCACAAACTTAGACTAATGCCGGCCCCACAGAACCACCAGGGGTGTCGGACTGGGGGTAAAACCAGTACTGATTACTAAGGCCCCAAGGGGAGGGAGGGCCCTTGAAAAGTCTGGAATATATTTTATTTTACCTGAATATTTTAATTTCCTAATTAAATGTCATAATAAATGTCAGATGAAATGTAAAGTTAGTGTATTGGCCAAATAACTCGGTAGATTGACTGACTACATTTTGTAAAAAAAAGTGAAGACTATCAAAGATAAACCATGTTTAGTCATTTTGAATGAAAGGTTATCTTATTGTCTTTTATTATATTACACTATAATGAACTATAATAATTATTCATGTAGAGAAAGATGATAAAGAAGATGTGGCTGATGATGATGGAGGTAAAGAGAGCAGGGAGCATGGTTACTCTGAGAACAGCGAGGACATGGCAGAAGAGGAAGTAGAAAGTAGGCAGAGCAATGCAGAACAGTTTTTGCCAGAGGATCCAGGACTATAGCCAGAGAAATTAACAAATGATCAAACACCATAGTACGCATGTAGTCATGTCATGTACCTTAAACCTTATTAACCACAGTATAGGTTAGGGAATGTTGGGAAAGGAGGTTTGAATTGTGTGTAGTCATAAACACATCACAGATTATTAACATTATTTACAGTTATTATTATTATTATTTATTTATTTATTTTGGGTGGGGGGGGGGCATGAGATCCCATCAGGACTGCCTATGCATAGGACCCAGGATCTTGTGCTACGCCCCTGAGAACCACAGTAAGCCCTCTTAGACAAGTGTTAGAAATGTAAATGTCTCACAGAGAGTGGTGCAATTTGAATTACATAAGCTTACGCTTCACATCTGAGTAAATCGGAAAACACTGGGGTCACTGGAAGGTTTGCATGAAAAGTTGCACGCTGACCATCTCATTTCAAAATGTGACTACGAGGTTGTACAATGTTGGGAAATGGTTTGATGCAAGCTTCTGTACCTGTAACACATTCAAAGAGCGAGGTTTCTATGGCTCTCAACCACTGGTGTCTGTTGTCATTACAGGAGTGAGTGGGTGTTTGTGTGTGTGAGCCTACACAGATGAGACACATTTCAGAAACAGAGGTGATTTCTGTGGTTTTTCACGGGGGAGGGATGGAAGGCTTTCTCAGAATTAGTGTTCCTGTGTGTGTCTATGTACATCTCATATGTACCCCCTCTCATCTCACCAGCCCATTTTACACCACTAGTCACCACGCACGAGCATGTTCTTTCCTGTCCTCACCTTGTAAAACGGCGGTACGACTTTACGGGATCGCCGTGCCCCAGTTTATTTCATTTCCCACCCACCCCACCATGGAGAGCGTTTGGGAATGATCAGTCATGCTGCAGTGGCCATCCCACGGCTCCCATTTCCTGTCAGTATCCATGAAGACCTTGTGAGTCCCAGCCTGTGGTGGTCTCATAGCCGGCTGAGGCATCTCCCCATTAGTATCTACTAGTATTAGTAACTCTTGAATCACATATTGGAAATGTTTCAGGTATGAATAAGCACACCAGCTGAATAAAAGGAAAGGAATTTATGGAAGCGTGCAAACGATCATGGAAAGGAATCATACCCCCCCCCCACAACCCCTTCTTCTCTATGTACTATGCAGTGACGCATTCACCAACGGCTCTGTTTACCGCTGCATTTGACGGATTTTAATTAGGCTCATGCTGTCCAGCTCCAGAATCCAGTTCACAGGGAGCGAAGGCAAAGCGAAAGCGCCTTGCTGTCCTCGCAAGCGCACACATTGAGATTAATAGGCACATGGAATTCCCTGAAGCACAAGTCGAGCATCACAAGTCTTCCAGCGCCAAAGACTTTGGCGCACGAAGACCGACCCAGGAGCCATAAGGTTCCGATGAATCATCGCCTCCCCCCCCCCCACACACACACGTAACCCTTCAGAATTCTTCTCCTGTGACCCAGATTGTGTTTGAATTATTGAAGTCGGTTACTTGTTCAGCGGAGTTTTACAGCTATTTTTCTTTTCATTTTTCTCTCCTCTGCTGAAGGTCTATGAGGCCAGTAAACTGTGCTTGGAATCATCAGGGTGCATTCAGGGGCGGTCGGCCGAAAATAAATGTAACTACATCAACAGAGTCAGGGGCGAGCTCAGGGAAGATTCATCTCATCGGGTGGTGGTGCGGGCGAGCTCTGATTTTCGGCCCTTCTGGCGATAACTCGGGGCCCAGTGTGGGGCGAAAGGGGATGCGCCGTAGAAACAAAAGGACCAGCTCTCTCCTCTCTGGCGTGCCGGCTTCCAGGAAGGCTGGCTGTGCGTGGCGGCTCCGAGGTGTTTCTGTCAGAGCCCAGTGGAGAGAAGGCCAGCGGCATTCCAGGAACCAGCGGCTTTCCTCTCACATTCCACCGTGCAACACCAGGATGGGCCAGAGCTCAACTGCTTAAACGCTCTCAATCACTCTATCCTTTTCTCTTTCTCTCTCTCTCTCTCTCTGGACTCTTGAACCAGAGCTCTCTGTTTATGTCTAACCTGTTTATATAAATTGTATTGTAGCTTTGAATTGATGATGACCTTTTGTGTATGTGTGAATATGTGTGTGTGTGTGTGTGTGTGTGTGTGTGTGTGTGTGTGTGTATTTTACTTTCTTGGTCACTCGACTCAAGTCTTTCTGGTTGAACAGCAGGCTATGGTATCCTTTCATAAAGACTAACGGCTGAGTTTTTATTGAGCCAGTTTACTGGAACAGAGTCAGTTACAGGAATCCTTTGCTGACATGGCTGACTGCCTCCTATGTGCAGTGTACCTCCAGCCAAAGATTCTCTCATTATCACACATTGTATCATTATGAGAACTTCCCTCATCAAAGCCTTTGCTGCTACCTTATCTGCGAGGGAGGGAATCATTTATGTCATTTGGCACTTCTTTATGGCGGTCTATATGGGAGTTTACAGCTTCCTGGAAAACCTAATAGAATACAAGGGAGATATGGAAGTCTATGTCAGACAGAGGGATGACCAATGACTGTTGGTGTCTGTGAGCGACAGGCAGACTGAAAAAGAAAGATGTAAGGGGGTTGGGGGGGGAGTTTCCTGCTGAGGTTAACAGCAAGAGTTCTGTTCCATTGGTGGCACAATCACACCTCTTCATCTCATCAGACCACAATCGCCCCCATCCTCCCCACACACACACACACACACACACACACCTCACCCTACATTCCCCAGAATGACTTATCACTATGATAACAGCTCATTTCATAACACGGGCCTCATTGAAGTCGAGTGGCTGGGAGAGTGAGTGAATGACTTGCTGTAATAGGTCCAGTAAATGTTTCCGCCTCTGCTTGGGAACACACTGATGTAACTGCACTTCTCGGTAGAGCCACGGCCCTCCTACCCCCCCACCACCACCACCACCACCACCACCACCACGGCATCCAGAGCTTTTATTGACCAGATAGCATGAATGAGGAAACTGAATACACACGGGCCGTGGTGCCTTTAGATTGATCGCCATTGAGACGCTGGGGGAACAGTGATCATGAATGGTGCAAAAAATAGCCCCATTGTTGTGTGGGGCGGATGGGAGCTTCTCTTACTGAGGTTGTTTTTCTCCCTTAAGTACCTGCTGGCCCTTCTCTTTATGGGGTCATTCTATGACATTCTATACATCTGCCTCCATACTTGGACCTAAAATGGAATTTTTTAATCAGGATGAAGTATATCAGGAGAAAAGGCACTGGTTAACTACTGTGCTCTCCTTTGAGCAGTCTGTGCATACCTTTACTTTCTCCAGCTGAACACTCCTGCTAATTGTATCTAAACCTTAAAGGGGAAATCTGGGAAATCTGTTCTTAACACAACCTAGTGTATATTTTTGGATAATAACCAGTGTGAAATATCATTGGGGACCAAATCAATGCTAATTGGAGTAGAAAATTAGCCTAGAAATCTAGATGCACCTTAGCGGCAGCTGCCAGGGTAGTCTAGCAACTCTCTGTTGGCTTGCGAGCTGGAAAAATTAAATTTCGATCAGGCCAATCACATTGTGTATAGAGTCGGTAGGTGGGCTTAACATAATGATGACAGAGTTGCGATGGTTCGGCTTGAATTCCCTGCTACTTGGATGTATGTTGCTGTTGGCGAACAGCAAGACACGAGTTAAGCTTTTGTTAAGTTGGCAAAAGTTTGAACAACTATCCAACTAGTTCCGCTGGTGGGAAAACGCATGGGACTCATGAGTTGTAACACTATCCTATTGCATGCAGAGGGAATTTGAAAGACAACCGTTTATCCCGGCCCTCGGACTGATCTTGATGTGAGTCTGGCTCGTCAAGGTAGTAGAAAATATGAATTTTCAAAATAGGCTAGCATATAGCATACCCCTCCAGTTTTCTGGTCACCGCCACCTTGCAAGGAGACAGTCTGTACGATTACTGAATTCTCTTCCTTTTGGGTCCATAGACAGCAGTCTGTGCCACATTCTGTAATAGGCTTGTACGAACTTTCTCATCATTGCAAGATGGTTGTGTAAATGTAAAAATGTATAAATGTTTAATGTATGTAATAAATGCATGAGGAGGAATAGTCAATTGATCAACAAACAGGCATGCAGTAAAGCTCCCACTAAATTCAATTCAATTCCATTCAAAAAACTGTGTGTCTATTTACACCCCTGGTACGAATAGCCTTGGCCACACAGCTGAGCTATTCCAGGGTTGCCAACTTTGGGTGTTTGGCTGGAGTGAGATTTTGTGAAGTCATAGTGCGTGTGCGTTACATTTTTCCCTAATCCTAATTATGACCGCCGCGCAGCGAAGCGGCGGTCATATAGGTTTAGTCAGATTTTTCTTTTTTTTTTTTTTTTTTTTTCTTTTTCGCATGCCCAAATTTCCGTCAATGAGTCCCGGGACACTGAAAGACCGGGGTACACGAAACTTGGTGGGCATGTAACCCCACATGGATAGCATGGAACCATCGTTTTTCGTTTTGATCTGTAACCCCCCCGCTTGACTGGACCCCCCGAAAGGAGGGTAGGGCAGACACAGTTTTCTGTGAATATCTCGAAAACCGTGGGGTTTAGGAGGACCATTTTTTTTTTGTATGTTGATCTCAAGGGGCCATGTCAACCCATTCCATAACCACTCATTTCATGTATAGCGCCACCTAGTTAAACACAAAAAAGTAAAAATGAGGTGTTGTAATTGAAGGTATCTGTGACCTAACATAGTCAAAACTGCACGAAATTGGAAGTGTAGGATCATTATGACACCCTCTGTATGCACGCCAAATTTTGTGGAATTCCGTTCATGGGGGGCCACACAATAAATTAATTTATGTTACTATACACCAACTGGCCTGTAGGTGGCCGGAGACAGTTTTCTGTGAATATCTCGAGAACCGTAGGGCCTAGGAGGTCCACCTTTTTATGTATGTTGGTCTTAAGGGGGCATGTCAACCCATCCCATTACCACTTATTTCATGTATAGCGCCACCTAGTTAAAAATTAAAAAGCAAAAAAGTAGGTGTTTTCATCACAATATATCTGGCTGACAAGGTTAAAACTGCACGAAAAAACTGTACTTTCATTCATGGGGGGCCTTACAATAAAATAATTTATGTGTACATTTAGTGATGTACACCAACAAGGATTCCCGGGACACTGAAAGACCGGGGTACACGAAACTTGGTGGGCATGTACCCCCACATGGATAGCATGGAACCGTCATTTTTCGTTTTGATCTGTAGCCCCCCCGCTGGACTGGACCCCCCGAAAGGAGGGTAGGGCAGACACAGTTCTCTGTGAATATCTTGAGAACTGTAGGGCCTAGGATGACCATTTTTTTCCGTATGTTTGCCTCCAGGGGTCATGTTAACCCATTTCATGTGCACACATGTGCACAAACAGTTACACACACACACACATACATTCACAGTAATCATACGTATGACACATACTCACACAGTAGACATATGTACGCTTGCATGCACAGGCACATACTCAGGCACAAACACAAGCACGCACGCACACCCACACACACACCCACACACACACACACACACTCACACACACACACACACACACACACACACACACACACACACATAACATAAACATAACACAAACAATCAAGAATTTCTCAGAATTATAAACAGGCAAGATGGAGGTGGGATTGTATAAAATTAATTTTACATGTGAAATCTATGAACTAATCATGTTTTGGTACTTGTTGTCTAGCAGATACCAGTGAGAACTGAGTGTGGATGATGCAATTTAGTGAGACAGTTAGAATCATATAGGCCTTTCAGCGTGATTTCTTTTTGTGGAAAAAATGTGCTGGACTGGGCGGCGGTGATATTTTGTACCGCTCTGCGGTACATCTAGTTTTAAAAATGTCTGTTCCCTGAATTATGTTTTTTAAAAAAACCTAACAGAATGGAAAAGTTTCTTCAAAATGTACAATTAAATTATTGATTGCACTTGAAAACAAGACCAGTGTTTTAACCCTGTGGCATGGAAGGATTATGAGCCAAAAAATGAACGGATTGCAAAAAAAAGAATGGATTTGGCGTGACATTTCTTGCGTGTGCGTGAGAGCGTGAGATTGGTGCTGAAAGCGTGAGTGTCACGCCAGATGCGTGAGAGTTGGCAACCCTGGCTATTCACACCCTATGACATAACAACAAAAAGACGTTGCTCATGTGCACAAAAAACATGGCGGACATTCGTTTTTTCGTCAGCAGAAAGTGAAGAATTCTGAAAGGTTTTGGCACTAATATCTGTTCAAATTAAGTTTTAGATTGAAAAGTTGTGTTTTATTTTCATAATCTTCATTCACACATTCAACCGTCAGTTTGTTAGTTAACAGAAATTTCGTGAATATGACGCTCAGGCCTATAAACTATAAGTTTACCTGCAAACACCCATCGAGTTGTGGAAGTAAGTGCAGTGGTCACAGACATGATTTAGTATGTGGGAGACCGGGTTTTGATTTCTGCATGATGCGTTTTGGCAGTGTGTTTGGCAACACTTCCTTCCATGGACTCTACTGTATGTTTGTGCAGCGCTGTCAGAAAAGAGCAAAGAGAATCATCAGAGACTCACTCCACCCAGCTCACTCTCTGCTCAGAAACAAACTCTGCACATACAACCTGAGACACAGCAGAATGGATAGCATCATCACCTATGTGACATATCTGTGAAACAGGATTATGTGTTTTAATTAGTACTTTTATTTATTGTGTAAATGTTTTCTATATATTTATTATTGTATTTATCTTTTTAATATAGTGTTTTTACCCCATAGAGTGTTGACTCTGAGAGCACCGCACAAGAATTCCAATGTGTCTGAACTGCTGGTTTGTGCACAAATGCCAAATAAAGAACCTTGACCTTGACCTTGACCTTGAGTGCGCACGTGTACCAATGTCTCTGGAGAGAAGGCGCGCAATTTGAACAAGAAATCGGTTCTCAAACGGAAGTTTTGATTGCAACAATTACCTAGTTCACGCACCAGGGTGTAAATAGTAGTGGTGTCAACAATAATCGATTCGGCGATGCATTGCAATGCGGGGCATGCACGATTCAGCATCGATGCAGCAACGTGCCATAATCGATTATGTTACTGTTTATTTTCTGGCCTTGAGTGGACTATAAAGTTGAGAAGTTTCAATTACTTTTGGGGGCATTTCCGGAGCAACGTTGACATGCGCAGCCTGTAGCTAGATGCTAAGCGGCAGCACTAGCTAGCATAACAACAACACTAAAGAATCAAGATGACCGCGATAGACGGGTAATTAAAAACGCACCCAAAGCTTGGAAAGCGGACATCTGGGCACATTTCGGATTCTACGAAGTTAATGGGAAACCAGACAAGACGTACGCGATGTGTAAAACCTGACACACTAAAATCAAGCACGTTGGCAATACAACTAACTTCACGAACCATGTTGATCGTTGGCATCCTTAGTGTGTGCAGTATGTGCAGGGTAGGAATTTCACGACGGCCATGGCCATCGTTGCCCCTTGATGCCGTGATGCCCCTTTGAAAATCAGAGGTTTACAGGCCACGGTGGCCTTGGTGCCCCCTTCTTTCAATTTTCAATTTAAATTATTCTACATGATTTCATAATGGGCCAAATACAAAATAAATGTTACAAATATCGCCTAGATATCGATAAATCAGAGGACAGCTGACTAAGAGTTTGTGAAAGTGGCCTTAATGATCACAAAATGCTAAGCATGCATCTATGCTATTTGAGTTTTTTAAAACTGAGCTGTGCTTAAATTGTTCAATACATAATTTCATAACAGGCCAAATATAAAATAAATGTTAAATATAGCCTAGATATCTAAATATTAGATGATCAGATGTTTTACAGTTCTATGTAATATGCCATGTTTCATTGTTTTGTAATGTTTCATACAGTGATGCAGGTCTACTGCTGTGAATAGGCTAAATACAACTTTTTTTCATTTTTCATTTTTATAGCCTACTGCTGTATAGTTAACTTTGAACTTGGTACCCTGACATGTGGCCTTTGTGCCCCCCACAAAATATGCCCAACTGAAGGCCAAGTGGCCTTGCCACTAACAAGGTTAAATTCCAAGCCTGGTGTGCACTGAATATTTTTATTGCTGGGTGCCTGGGTGGTTGTTGTTACAATAGTGTGACTGTGATTACTGATTAATGTTTGCACAGGAGTTCAGGAAGTGCCCTTAGAGCTGCTATTTTACTGTGTGCAAAATAACACTTATGGTCACTGCTGGAAAAAGTTGGCTGTTATTGCTCTATTTAATTTCAAATCTAAAGCAGGGAGAAGAGAAACATTTCTCATTCAAAGCACTGAAACCAGTGATTTATGTTTTCTTTTTCAGGTTTAAAAAATGCCACATACAATACCCTGTACCATTCAATTTTATTTTATTTAATGACATTTATGTCAAAGATACAGGAGAGTGATAATACACACATAGCAGCCAATAAAATCTGTTGTTCAATATCTGACTGCTTGTATTACTCAAAAATTGCCTTGTTGTGTGCAGTAGAATTTTGATGCATCGCAATGCATCGTAGAATCGAATTGAATCGAATCGTTACCTGGTGAATCGTAATCGAATCGAATTGTGAGGGCAGTGCCAATGCACACCCCACCCATAGCACACATTACTATACACCAGGGTACGAACAGCATTCACTTCTAACTATCCATTGATGCAAACCGCATACCTTATTCAGAGTGTCTATTACACAGCTGAGCTATTCACACCCTGTGACGTAACAACAAAAACATGTTGCTCGTTTTTTACATTTTTTTTATTAAATTGTGTGATATGCCAGAGTAAATGCACAGGGGTGCAAATAGCATACACTGATATTTGTACCAGATGGGGTATTAATAGAACACATTGCTGTGTGCACCGGGGTACGAATATAATTAACTTCTAATTGCACCAGGGTACAAATAGCATACACTGCTAATTGTACCAGGGTGCAAATAGCCTAACCCAAACTTTATACTTTATTTATCCACGAGGGGCAATTTCATCATGCAGGCATAGTGACACATAAGACATTAACACAACATATAAGACAGGACAATAAGACAGAACAGGACAGACAGGGGTGTAAGAAAGTGTGGGGGAGAGGGAAGAGGTAAGTTAGTCCCAGGAGAGGGAGGAGGAGGGGGCTGGGGGGAGGAGGGGGCAAATTCAAGTTCAGAAGGCGAATAGCCTCAAAAGTAAAGATAGCCTTCCTCCGATTAGTCCTAGCTAAAGGACAGCACAGACGCCTGACAGTGTGCAGCCATTCAAAAGCTGTGTGTAGGACAAGAGTAGAGTCTTCGAAAATGCAGTTGGCTTCCCGTAATGTTGCGTTGTCGTGTAGTGATGTCAGAGACTGAAGAGGGTGGTGGTGAAGTGAACCCTGGAGGTGAACGCAGCTGACACACAGTGGCCAGGAGACAGTCTGAATATAAATGGCTCCACTATGTACCAAACAACACAGACAAACAGCACTAAACAAATGGGCTGTCCAGAGCAGGTTGGATCCAGATGCGCGTGTCAAATGAGGGGAAACTGAGTTAATGGAAGGAGATGCAAATCAGCCAACTTGCTGGAATTGCTTCCCCCTCTGTCTGTGACAGGAGGTCACACGGGTCGCGGAGGACTGATTTGTTTACAGGATTCACACCAGCATGTGAGCTCTGGTGTTTGTGTTTACTTCTCGCTAGCTGAGCTCACTTTCCCGAAAAGGGCCAGCCCCGTCCAGGCCGACTCTAATGGCCTCTCAAGGCACACTAGCTTACATAATCAACGTTGTGATTGTTTATGGAGTTATGGCAGAGGACAAGCCAAATCTGATATGCACAAGGTTTGCACCACCAATAAACATGCCATAAATCTGAAACCTCTGTGGAGTCATTTCTATTCATTAATGTATGTATTTTTTTATATGTTCACCTGTGTGTAGTGCATGTATCTATTCATGTGTTCCCTAACTATTGTTCTATCATAATTAATAACTTCAGGCATAAACAGAAGCTCTGTGAAATGGACTTGGCAACAATGCACTGGTGCATCATTGTGTATGTAGTGATTGATTTTTTTCCCTCTGCATAATCGCAGATCACACAGACACTTAAGGGACTTAAGAGAGTATTAGGAGCCAGGAGGCAAGAGATTCATCAAACAGATTTAAGCCTGACAGCCTTCCAACTTTCTGTCTCACCGTTAAAACTCTTCTGCACAACAGCCATTTCCAAAGAAACCTGCAAAAAACCTGACCTAGGGTGACCCTCTTGCCTGTTTGAACTGGGATGTGTTGAGGACTTGTGAGGGTTTGTGTTTGATGAGATTCCCTCACTAAATGGGCCTTACGTTTGCTCAGTAGCCCTGTAGCCTTCAAATTAATGTTGCATTTGTACATCATTACATGATGCATCATGCAATTAATCAGTTACATGTCTCCATAAACACATGTAATTTAAATTATTGTCAAGCAGATGACGCTTGCTTCCTCTTCCACTGAATGAGGCTAATGTTGTCATAAGACATACTGTACATGCATACCATAACTACAGTGTCATGAATTGCGTGTTGGGAATGGGAATATGGGAAGTCCTCATATTTGGACCTAAAAGTGCAGAAGCTGCCAAAAACCCTGGGGTTTCTCTCTCTCCCTCTCTCTCCCTCTTTCTCTTCATCTGTGGTCCCACTCTTTTCACAGTTTTCTGGAGGTTATATTTGACCATAGAGTGGGGGGGGGGGGGGCAGTTAAAAAGAAAGGGAGGGGGGTGACAGAGAGAGAGAGAGAAAGAGAGAGGGAGAGACAGACTGGTGGGGAGAGGGAGAGAGATACTGGCAAGCTGTGGGAGGGCGACAGTGCCATCTGACAACCAATGGGAGGGCTGCCGCAGTGCTTGAGAATGAAGGCAGCAGCAGTGGTGGTGGTGGCGGCGCAGCCCCCAGATCCTAATGCTTTATGGTGCTGCGTGCTTCAGGGAAACCATGTGACTTTCCACAAAGCAACAGAGGGGAGAGGGGGAGAGAGAGAGGGAGAGAGAGAGAGAGAGAGAGAGAGAGAGAGAGAGAGAGGAGGGGGAGGGTTCAAAAGGAGAAAAAGTGGTTTACAGCGCAAAGAGAGAGAGGGAGGTGAAAAAGGAAGAGAGAGAGAATGACAGTGAAGGACAGGCGAGTGAAAGGCATCGCTGTGATGTGGTAAAGCGGCTTGAGGAAATAAAGCGCTTAACAGATGAGAGGAGGAGAGGAGAGGAGAGGTCACTGTGTGCCCTGTGCACCTACTGGTACTTGCATGCTCAAACCATTCGTTATCCTTAAATGAGTTTATGGGCATATTGCATTGTGCTTATTTGTGCATGACTGTTTATTATTTTTATGGCTATATGATTGTTGCATTGCCAGTATTGTTGCATAGCCACCCGTTTGAATTACAGAGGGAGATGGCATGAGATGAGACTGCAAGAGTGATCAGTTCTGTGTAAAGCAATTTGATTACTTGAATAGATACATAAATCACACTGGCTCATCTGCACCTAATTTCATTTCCAAGTAAAACACAATGGTCTCAAACTTGGATTTGAGACGATTTTTAAAAAATGTTTCATGTGGTTTCTAAAGTTGCAGGGGAATTTTTGTTGAATAATATGTTTGCTTTTAAAACAGTGAGCCAATGTCTTTGAACAACACAGTGAAGTGTTGTGCTGGATGCTCGCAAAGGCTCAGCGTGGAAGAAGTCCTCTTCATTTGTTTACTAAAGCAAACGGTAGCCCAGAATGAAAACACCAGTCAGTCCAATCTTCCCTTACGTGCTGACAGACCTTATTGTGAAACTGGAACTCTGACAAGTGCACTGGCCAAGATGAGACACCACACCAGAAGTGTGTGCGTGTGCATGCACACACATACAAATGTGCACAGGAACACACACACTTACACACACGCCCTACCCAACCACACATGTACACACATGAACAATTAAATTGGATTTTATCTAAATAGTACTAATTACAATTAAGAGCCAATAGCCTGAGCCAAAAGCACTAAGGCAAAGGTGGCAGAGAAACTCCCCTTTAACAAGAAGCAAGCAAATTAATTATACATGCTGAAATATGTATGACTACAAAATATAGAGGTTTGTGTGTGAGAGAATGTATTATGTAATTTTCATTCGGTTCGTTCCGAAGAATCTGTTCCCGAACCGGTTAAAACCAAATAAAAAAACAGTTAATAATGTTCCATGTAGGACTATGTGACATGACAATATTCGGATGGCATAAAGATGTCTAGCCTATCTATTTTGCATACAGACTTGTTGGTTTCAGGGTCAAACCAAAAATGCTGCAGCATTGGATTTTCTTGATGTATTCCATCTAAGCACAAACATTCAGAAACTATGTAATTTTAATGCCACAGTTAACACTTGCTAAAAGCTACAGGTCACAGTAGCATGGAGTTAGCTAGTTAGCTTTCAATATTAGTTCTAGTTTACTAAGTTAAATTCAAATTAAGTTGATGTCCAAGACCATTTCACTTTAAGGTTAACTTTATAGAAACAGTTTGAAGTTCACTATGCAGTCAGTCCACGTCCACCATCCTGTTAGCAGAAAATATTTTAATCGTTGTAATAAAAGAAAGAAAAAGATAACTTTATTTAACTTTATTAAAGCGTAACTCTCACCGAAAACCCAACACAACATGAAACTTTGATCAAAGTATCATCAGTGTCTCTACACATTAACTTGAGCATTGAAAACATTGTTTGTGTAGGCTACACATAGTTTACTTAAAAGAAAGGTTTTTAACTGGCAAGATGGCAGCTAGCAGAAAAACCAAGTGAGTTGTCTGATCTTCCTGAAACTCAATATTCTGATCACAACAATTCTGGGGAAATTACTAAGTCATCACCAGTCAGAGGCTACATTCATTGTTTTGCCCTTGTATGATGTCATCACATCAACAAAAGTATTGGCTTTACCAAAAATATTTGGCAACATTTTTAAATGATCAAAAATACGAAGCCAGTTTCTTCAACCCAATATCAGCATTTTGTAGATGAAGGTCCTACTATAGACCCTTTCAACTGCATAAACAAACATGTGCATCCCTAAGGCATTTCCGGTGGCACAGCAAACAACATTGAGCTAATGGTAACTTGGGGGCAAAGAAAAATAAAATAAAAGTTTTAAAGTCAACATTTTGTAGACCATTAGTCCAATTCATTTTAATTCCAAAGTATCTGCAATGGTTTTGAACGTTTCAACCGGAAACGCTCTACGAACTGATTGAATGGGTCTACATGGGAGAGGAAAGAGACCATTTGGTAAACAGAATATCAGTCATACACACACAGTGTCTGAATAATGCACTGCTTAATTATGTAAACATGTCTCATTACTATGGCATGCCACAGGCTGTCCAGGGTAATGGGTGGGTGGGTGGGTGGTAGGAGTCCCTCTCTCGGGAGTACAAACACGGGTTAATGTAAGGGTAAGAAGTGGATACAACCCACACACACACGCACAGTAAACACACACACACACACACACACACACGCACACACACAGACATGCACACTGGCACGACAGCAAAGGAGAGGGTCCATCTGAAGTGGTTATGGGAATGTGAGAGTGTGTGTTAGTGGAAACGCTCCCGGGGGAGGCTGCACGGCGTAATTAAGATAGCTGAATAATTAATCCATCTTACACATTAGCAGACATTAATACACAACATCCATCTTACTGAGTCGCCCGCCCTCCTCTCACCACACCCACACAGCACACACACACACAGACACACACACACACACACACACACACACACACTCCTTAGTTAATGCCATGGCCCGCGCAGCTTAAGTTAGAACACACCTCAGTCCATGCTTCCACATTACCAAAGTAGCTGTTAACAGAAATCCCCCCCACACACAAACACAATTCTCCCCAAAAAATATGTTTTAGGAACCAAATTGTAATATTTATTTGAATTGCTTTGAACTGCCTAAGTAAGGTTTGGATTCAAATTCTTGTTGTTTAAATTCCTTTTTAATGGCACTCTCATCTTTTTTTTATGATTCTCATTGTTATAGTTACGGGTAACACCCAGATTCAAACCACTTTTCACACAGAATGCAATGTGAGCTGGAACTGAAGTAATGTTCTTGGCTCGGGAAATGTTTGTACTTTGTTCTGTATTGTGTGTAAAACCCAAATCTAATTTTGTGGAGCAGAGACGATTGGGAAGAGTCGCTCTTGATTCCAGTAAGATAACATTATTTCATCACTCTTTAAGAGAATAGATGGGGCAATAGAGCTCAAAGCATTTGGACTCATAAAGCCATCTTTACAGTTTAGAGACAATTGCCAGATCCCACTCCCATAACTCACAGAGTATTACACATGCACTTGGTGATTGGATTTTAGTCTGTAATGCACTGCAGTGTAGTACCTGGCCACACACGCACAATATACCTTTTTAGTTACTATTTTTAATTTATTCTCTAAAGTTGAGCTGACTCTTGAGCACACTAATTTTATTACTTATATGAGTACATGATGATAAACTAATTGAACTTGAATATTACAACATGAAATAGTTGGGTCTTATCATAATGACTGCAATTAAATGAGTTCTGCATGGAAGATGACACAACACATATCATTGCTCCCTGAAGTGAGATTAAGTCATTTTCATCACCATGAATTTTGTATATACACAGAAACCAAGAGATATATGCTTTTTCCCCTTTCGTTTTGGTGTTAAACCATATATCAATGAACAAGGAAACACATGGTATTTATGTTATTCTACTTTTCAGTTTTCAGTATCAGATTCGCCATACTAATGTAAGTGCAACATATTATGGGAAGGTAGTTGGGATGATTGCAATCTTGTTTGAGGAACAGAATTTCTTGACATGTCTTTGGCTTGAGTTCAAGCCATTCCAGGAAGCCCAGTGTGTTTACATAGCTTGTTTTCCTATGCACAAACATCTTAAATGAACACAGCATGCTTTGCAAATGCTACATGCTGATATTTGCCTTTCCCCAAGCCCATTTTCCTCCATTGTATGGCTATCTATAATCTATCTTTTTTAACCATCTGCACAGTGCATGGCAAGCACCTGGTCTGTTGATCATGTTGATGTTTTTTTTCTGTTACATGAGCTGATTTTTCAATGCAAATTAAATGCAAACAAAGCCCTGTGCCCCCAGATGCACTGAAGTTGGGAGGCATCAGAGAGGCATCAGTTGGGCATGGCAGACCCAATTCCTGCACACAGCAGCAAACGGCTGTTTTAAGATCCAGCATTAGCCTACTGGGAAGCCTCGCAAGTAAAAAACAATGACGGCACAATGGCGCGCGGCGAGCCAAGAGTGAGTCAGTGGAGCGGAGCGGAGCGGGCTGAGGCGTGGGGGAGACTTCCCTGCAGAACGGCACAGGGGATCAGCGCAGGCTTCCAGTACACTCTGCTGCTATGATACATTTTCTGTCTCTCTCTCTCTCTCTCTCTCTCTGCCTCACTCTTTCCTTCATACACACACACTCTCTCTCTCTAACCTCCCATCTCTCCATCCTGTGAGGGTCTGATGAGGTCTCTCTCTCTCTCTCTCTCTCTCTCTCTCCTTCTCTCTCTCTCTCTCTATCTCTGCAGTGTTCCTGGCAGACTGAGAGAAGAGGGTCATGGGAACTTATGGATGCGAGATCCTTCTGCTTTACAGGAAAGATGCTCCAACGGGAATGCACACACATGCACATTAATATGGACATGCATTTGCCCACGCACATACATTTCTCATAAGAACACATATACTACACACACACTCACATCATGCATACACACCCACACGGACACAGTCAATAGTGGCAGTCGATCAACATATGAATTCTTCTTCAAGTTATTGTCACATTCACATCTGCACCAAAACAAAACACACTTTCCCAAACACATACAAAAATATGTGACTTCCAGGAAGTGGCTGGTACTGTTTCACTCTGGCTGGTGGGCATGGTGGTGTGGGGAGGGAGCAGTTACTTACTGTGGTGAACAGATGGCTGTGGCGCCGCATGACACACCTCAGATGGTTAAACCGATCTCCTCAATGAGAAAAACCACCATGACAGCCAAATGGACATCCCTCCTATTCTCGCCCCACTGCCGCCCATTTGTGCACACTCATGCCCGTCATGCCTGTTGTTTTGAGGTTGAAATACAGTATTATCATTGTGACCGAAATAGCATGGGCTGGCTTATCTGATGGAGCTTTATAAGTGGATGTCAAGTATTGTTTTTGTTTGGCAACTTGATTTCTCTTCAGCCGGCACCGTGTAGGAATGTTTTATGAGGTTACTGTTGTTTTAAAATTGCTTTGCATTACTGTATTTTATGTCATTGACTTTCCATTAAATCAACATACAGAATTGATTCATTGATCTGTGTTGCACACAGCCTCTGTTCAATAACAGCATCTCCAAATGCGAGCCATCCAGCTGTCTGGTCTCTTAAGTATTGACAGAAACCGCTATCTGTGACATTGGCCAGTACCAACGGTGGCACACTGCCTTCCTTGTCCACTACACACTCCTCATGCTTGGACCCCTGTAGTGTAGGCTGCATTCCCTGCACCCTTGAGGTGGTCAAGTGAATGAAAGAGCATCACACCTCCATCTTGGGCTGGATGAGTATGGCTTATTTGTGACAGTCATAGCGTTTATTTTCAGCCGGGAGGGTTTATGGTTATTGGAAAGGCGTCGCCCTCTCTCTCTCCTTTCCGAGAAGGAGTCAATATTTCTCTGCCACCCCCCCCCCCCACTCCCCTGCTAATCCAATTTTGAGCCAGAAATGCGGCTTGCTGAGACGTGCTGCACATGTTGCAAAAACATACACACGTACGTACACACACACACACACACGATATTCAATCCAGGACGGCCACTTAACTGTTCAGTCACATATCCAATGCCTGCTCAGACAAAACATACACTGATGCACTGTACCATACAAAGAAGAAGCACACACACATACACACACAACCTCACACAGTGGTGTTAACATTCAACTCAGGATTGCTACTTGAGTCCCCTTGCCAGTATCCTGCAGCTTTTACCACTTCTCATTACTGACTGCTCTCACCACACACACACACACACACACATTCCATTTTTCCATTTCTCCAACAGACACACACTTCCTTGAATTCAACACTGTTGAAATGAACTGGGTTGTGCAGCGCATAATTGTGCAGAAGACATCCCCCTCCCCCTTCTTCTTTCAGTCTTCCCTCATTTATGTGCGACCCATCACTCTCCTCTAATGCATCTCTCCCTCTGTCTCTCTCTCTCTCTCCCTCTCTTTCTCTCTCAGTGGTGTCAGTGGAGGTGGGAGGCGTTGGAGTCACCTCCTGTGGTTGGTTGTTGACCGTCATCCAAACGACCTGAGACAGAAAATAACACAAAGCACTCCTGGGTGACAGCAGTGTTTTGTAGGTGGTACACTGAATGACTGAGCTTGGGTAGATCAAATGACCCCCCCTCCCTCCCTCTCTGTTATTAATGACCATACAGAGGCCAGGTCCTACAGTAGCTTTACTGATCATAAAACTCAGCCCCAGGGGGAGCCATTATAAGCAGTCGTCCTATTCTGGAGATAATGATTTTAGATATTCTTCAGGCTGTGCACTGTTTCCATCGTGCTTCAGACCCAGTAATGCGCAATGCATGAGTGGAAAGAGCTGACGAACGGCAAGTTCCAGACGGTCTTCCACGCTTACAGAGAGGGAAACTTCCTCTGCATGAGAACACTGAGATGTTTGGTGTTGTTGTGCACAGAATGAAGTCATTTTAGTGCTGTGGATTGCACTGTCAAACCTATTTAGTTTGCACTGTCAAACCTATTTAGTTTGTCTTGCTTGGACAAAGTGAAAATAACAGGATCTTCTCATACTTGAATGCCACTGAGCCCCATGAATCACATTAACATATGCAATGGATTTGAGGTGAGGATAATGATCATGGTGGAGATAAATAATTTCCATGCAAACAGATGAGCTGTATAGAGGAGACCGGAGCGAAGCATGCCTTACGCAGGACCAATCAGAGGGCAACCCAAAACAGAATGGAATGCTGGTGTGGAATTCAACTCTTTCACTCCACTCACATCACGTGTGTGTGTGTGTGTCTGTGTGTGAGAGAGAGAGAGTGTGTGTGTGAGAGAGAGAGAGAGAGAGAGAGAGAGTAGTGTCTATTTACATGTGTGACGGCAGAGGTTACTCGAGTTGCCAGGGCTGGACTGAGCACAAACAGAGCGTGTACTGCTGCCAGCGCTTACAGGAAGGCTGAAGTGAGTTTCACGCGGCCTCCCTCCCGGAAAGCAGATGTGCTCACCGCAATAGCAGCTGTGCAGTAATCCACCACCGCCAAAGGGGGCAATCTAGAGCCCACAAATACAATTCAGTGGAAGTCCTTCTGCAGTAAATCAGAGACTGATCAATCTGTCACTGCAGACTGACCTAGCCATTGTGAGTCTGTCATCTTTATCACATGGGGAAGGAAACTGCATCACAACGGCATGTGACATTTGTATGCACTTATCAGTGATGGGCAAGCTACTTAGAAAATGTGGTGAGCTATAAGCTACCAGTTACTCTATGAATGAAGCTTACTGTACACAAAAGCTTCCTCTAGATAAAATGTAGCTAGCTAAGTTACATACATTTTGCAAAAGTAGTTTACTACTTTGTATTTTTACAAAAAATTAAACAAAAAAGTGAACCAGCTTCATGCCAAGTTGGAAGCCTGGGCTTTTAGCTCAGTGAGCGTTTGACTCCCATGCCGGTGTGTGTTGAGGGTGGCGGGTTCGAGGGCCATGAGAATTATGACCTTGGTTACACTTGCAGGATAAACTGCAAGCTAACTCAAAACTCCTTAACTATATTTGAAGTACTATAGCAAAGGAATACACTAACTGTGAGTGCATGCATGTTTGCATCTTCATTGGATTTTTGCCTGTAAAAGCTTCACCTTCTCTTGATTATCCCAGTTTAATTCCACTTGGCTAAAATTGTGGTACTACATTTAGATACAATTAAGCTACCCCAGTCAGTTTATCTATGACAGCCTATTTTATAACCACGCAGTAGAAACATCTTTGCAAGCACAATTTCATTGCTTCAGCTCTGCCATGAAAAATGTTTACACCAAATAAAGTAGCCTAAATGTTTCCTAAAAAAAGTAGCGCAATCAAGGACCAATGCCCATCTCTTCTCAGATTTAGTTGGACACACGTGTCATGTTTGTCAGATCCATTGAATAGAACTGAACTTGCATGTATGGGTGGCCAGAAAGAAGCTCTACTGTGAGCTCCACAAATGCTCTGGAAAATGTAGCTTCTGTAAAAGCTACTGCACTACATGGTCAAAAAACAGCTAAGCTATTGAAAAGATATCTGCTTCAGAAATAGCTACACTACCACCAAGCTACTGAGAAATGTAGTTAAGCTAGTAGTTTTGCTACAAGTAGTAAGCTGCGCATCACTGGCACTTATTATGTGATTGTGATGAAGTAATTTGTCCAGAGAGATGGCAAAAGACCAAATGCCGGCCATATTGTATCACTATGGAAAGTAAAAGACATTCCAGTTGCTTGCTTGTAATACAAGGAGTGCTGCACATTTCTGTAAATGCTTGAGTAATGTGGCCACCTGGGATGCTGAATAATAGCTCTGAGTTCATGCAAAGCCAGGCTTGTGCTGGAGTCATGTCCTTGCGAGTAATCTCCTGATCACTTAGTGATGCACAGCAATAAACAATGCCTGGAAACAACTGATTGTGTGTGTGTGTGTTTGTGAGCGAGTGTGTGTGTGTGTGTGTGTGTGTGTGTAAATAAGTGAGTGTGTGTGAGCGTGTTGTGTATGTGTGTGTGTGTGTGTGTGTGTGTGAGTGAATGAGTGAGTGTGTGTGTGTGTGTGTACGTGTTCACTTTCTCAAAAAGCTTATTAAGGGAGGTCACTGATGAACAAATAGCTCAAAGGTGGGCAAGGAAGTTTGGTGAGAGAGAAAGAGAGAGAGAGAGAGAGAGAGAGAGAGAAACAGACAGAGAGAAAGAGAGAGAGCGAGCGCTCTCTTCCAGTAAGACTGAATATAATTCCTGGCACTAAATATACATAATGACATACAGCGAGCAATGATAAATGAATTGCTGAAAAATGGCTCTCGCTTCCTGGAAAGGTCACAGTGTTAAACACTCCTGAGTGTGTGTGTGCACCCCTCATCACACCTTTTTACCATGTTTAATTACCTCCATATTCCGCAGTCACAGTGGGGTAGCCATAGAACACCTCCTTCCCTGGCCTCCCACCTCCACCATGCTGTTCCTCCCTCTAGATAAGTATGAATGAATCCCTCCCTGGCTCTAATGCTCCCTCCCTCTGTCTAGGCCCTACAGCTCCCCATATTTGGACAGAGACCCTGAGGGGATTCAGGCATTTGAGAAAGGCAAATCTGCAGACAGCCCTGAAGCCAGTAATCAGTCATCCTCCCCGTCTTTCTCATTATCTCTCACACACGCTACCATGGAACTCTTAACATATATCCAGCCATATTTAATACACAAAATAGCATCCTGTTATTTGATGAAGTAAAAACATAGAAGTTACAACATTTTGTCAGCTAGGGCAGTGCAGACAATAATGCACATCAAATCTTGAGAGAAAACAGTCTTTGAAAGATTGTGTTGCTCTCTCTCTGATTGGATGACAGGAAATTAAATGTGTTCTTCCTGACATAGCTACGGTCATGGCTGAGCACTCATGATACAGTGCTTCTGAAAACAAATTTTAAAAGGTCTGCATTTTGTATTTTATTTTGACATTTTCTACTGTATGTTTACAACTTTAATATTTTCTAAACATTTGTAAACTTGTATTTTGTCAATTTGCTGGCATCCTTGGGTATACTGTAGGTTGCCAATGATACTGGTATTTGTTTGCCTTTCTCCCTTCTCAGTCTCAAGACTTTCTCTCTCTCTCTCTCACTAGTGTTCTCTGGTTATGTCAGTGGTCTTGGCATCCATAGCAGGCTGCGAGGGCATTTGGTGGGCCAGTGCGGGGACCCTGAGGGGAGTGGTGGGCCAGGGTGGGGACCCTGCCATGGCGGGATGTTTGCTCTCTTTGTTTCTGTAAACAGTGGGGTGAAGCCTGGTCTGAGGATGCCAGCGCTCGCTATGTCACGCCTCCCAAAGTGGCACCCGGGCCTCTATCTTTAACAGCAACAATCATCTGGGCCACACCATCTGACCAATACCCCGCCCCCCCCCCCCCCTCCGCCCACCCACCCGAAAGTCCAGCACCTCACTGGCCTGAAACATTGCTGAGCATGGAGCTTTGAGAGATGATTGGTCATGTCTGTCTGTGGTCAAAACATGAGGGATGAGTGATGACTGGGGTATCCCCATATAGCCACCCAGAGAGTATGAATTGGGAAAGCCATATTTGGTCTGCTGCGCCGAGCCTTCAGAGAGACATCGCTGAGAATGCTTTGTTGAAATGACATGACCTATATGAGCATGCAGACACGCATACCTATCATCTTCTAATCCAAACTTTTTCGGCATAAAACGTGTTCAATATTGCAGGACAAAAAAAGCACGCAAACAAACTTTTCATGTCTGTCTTGGCTATTCAGGTTTACTTGGCCAGAAGTAGATAATTATAGCTGATTAAGTCACGGCATGTGCAAGCAAGTCCCAATATAAGAGAGTAAATCCTCCAACACTAACAACAGTGCACGGTTAGGCTCATGTGCATATCTTTGGGGTCTCAACTATCCGGTGAAATCAGTGACGAGATTCTCCAGGCTGAAGGCAGAGGGGGGAGAGCACGAAAAAAACGAGTGAAGGAAACCCTTTCAAAACAGACTTCCAGTAAACCCCCCGCCCCTCCCCTCCCCTCGCCTCTCCTCCCGCTGCAGGCAGCGCACACAGGTCTCCAGCACTGGTTTTGGGGGTTGGGGGAGGGGTTAGGTGAGAAAAAATGAAAATGATGAGCAACGAAATGCCTCCAAGGTTATTATTTGCGCAATTTAGTCACAATATATTGCACAACTGTGGTTTACAGCTATGAATACAATTGTTTGCGGAAATTCTGGATCATTCCAGAAAAGGGGGGCAGCTTGAAAACAGGGGGAAGCGTGCAGCTAATCACGTACTAATAGAGGAGAGCTTCTCTTTCGGACAGAGATGGAACAGAACATTCCACCACTGTGTGTGTGTGTGTGTGTGTGTGTCTGTGGGAGGGGTGGATGTGAGAATATGTGTGAAACCTAAAGGTGAGAGGATTTCTGAGGCAATGTTATTATTTTTGTTCATCCAGTAAGAGGAACACCCAGAACATGGAGATGTCTTTTAGTAAAACGTTAATATTTTCCCTCAGGCTGCCAAAGCATACGGGAAAGTGCCCTTCCTCTTACACCTCTTGCCGTCATTTCTTCACCCTGTGCCTTGATGTCAATTGTGTTAGCCGCACTTTATGGAATGAACGTTCTTTGAGTTCCCACCCACTGAATGGATGGCCTGTATCATAACAGTTTTAATTTGCAGGATGCTGCATATCAGAGGTCCCACCATGGATTTAAGTGGCAAGGAGCATAGGAACATTGAGGTCATCACCTCTGTGCTATACACTCAAGCAAGCACATTAAAGCACAGCCAAGCACACACACACAAAATGCAAAAATATGATATGAACACAATTCTGGCATATTATGAAAATGGACACACCCTACACCAATGCCCCGGCCCCCACCCCCCTCAATGCCACACACACGCACAGCCTTTTACTGGAAGGCTGAGCAGCTGTTTCACAGCTCTAACTGACACACACACACACACACACGCACATTGCACACTACAGGTTTTTATTAGATGCAGGGCACACTCTGCAGCTAACCCGCTGGAAACCAACAGTGCCAGCCCAAAATGACATCAGTGTGGCTCACAGTCAGAAGGGGTCTTACCGTCTGAGTGCTGCGCCCACACGCACCCACCTGCTGCTGCTATAAACTTAAATCTATAAATGAATGTGTGTGTGTGTGTGTGTGCAAGAGAGAAGGAGAAATATAGAGTATGTTTGTTTAAGAGTGTGGGAGTATTAAAATTTGAGATGAGCTATGGCCTTAGACTAATGTTTGAGTTTAAAACAACAACCTAAAAATATCAGTTAACCATCTTTTGCACCTATTCTTCCCACACAGCCTTTGCACCTCTGCACAGAATGAGTTGAACACAGTAGGCTACAGAAGGTGTTGTTTTTACAACATGGTCTATAAGTTGCTGTAGCTTTACAGCATGTGGAAATTGTGCAGCATCAGCAATATGCAAATCAATTTTATGCAAATGTTAATCAAGTCATTCAAATTCTGAAAATGCCTTAATAATATTACACAACATAGGTCATTCCCAAACCCAATGTTGCTTTTTAAATGCCCTGGCAGGAAGAGGCAAAACCCCTAAGCCTTAGTGATTTTAAAAAGCCCATAAAAAGTAACCATAAACTATGCATTCGTGTTGAAACCATGACTGTAAAAAGTACAATCATTGGTTAAAACAACCTGACTGGTGGCTTGCAATAGAGTGACATCTTGTGGAATAGCTGTGTGAACTGCACGCAAGCACAGTCAAGTTATATGATCTGGCCAAATGATTGTAACACAGCCTTGAGTTAAACTCTATCAAAAATGTGATATGCCGTGTAAGAAACTTTATTACAGTAGGCTAGTTAGATAGGCAGATTAGCCTATAGCTTACAAGGTTGCCTACACCAATAACAAATTACTGGGCTAGCTAAGTTATAGCCTACACCTACCTGTGACTGAATCTATCGATTATGCGTGTTCTATTACTTATGCCTTATGCAAGAACGGTCTGAAATGAATGATTACCGAACACACACTCGGTAAACCAAAGTCTACATGTAACAACAACGCATGTGCTAGTCACGTTATTTCTTTTCTCACCTAAAACATGACGTCCACGACCTTATCGGCACCTACTCGTTCATTCCTGCACTATCTAAGTCGCCGTGCGAACCCATTCAAACATCGCCATCATCAAGCTGGAGTAACACACTTTGTAAGGTGCTATTATGAATCTGGAAACCCCGCTACTGGGTGTCAGGCAGAATCTGCCCGGACCATAGATCTACGGAGCGATACCGTCACAAAACCTGGGCCGCTGATGCGACGCGCCATGTCAGAGGCCAAGGTTGGGGACGATGTATTTGGCGAGGACCCTACTGTCAACGGTCTGAAACTGAGTGATCGTTTTCAACAGTGTTACAGTGTCATATATAATGCAGTCAACATGTTGCTGCCATCATGCTAGTTTGAAATAAGTCAATAAATCTGTGCAAAAACACATGTGTAATGGCAACTTCAGATTTATTCAGATTTGTGCAACAGAAAAGAATAATGGGCTAAGTGAGGCGCTATGTCTCCATACGGTGACATTTCTGCTTAAAAGGCTGATGGAACTTTTGACATGGCGATGTTCTGAACTTTGTTATTACATTTCACGACCAGTGGAGGGCGGCCCGTTACAAATGTTAGATTATAGGATAGGATAACTTGGGCCTGCCGTGGTATCCTCCCAAAAATAAAGTCCTAAACCTTTTCCTGAAAGCAATGCGACCTGGGGCACAATGGAAAGGTGACAACTGTCTTGTAATTATCTTCACAGAGCTACAGAAGCAGGCGGCAGAGCTCTTTGGGATGGAGTCGGCCCTCTTCTGTCCTACAGGAACTATGAGCAATCTGATAGCAGGTAAAAGGGCTGGCTGGTGTGTGTGTGTGTGTGTGTGTCTGTCTGTCTGTGTGAGAGAGAGACAGAGGTGAAGGTCTAATTTGTTTGTCTGTGCATTACAGTCATGGTTCACTGTCGAGAGAGAGGAGATGAGATGATTGTGGGGGACCTGTCTCACCTGCACATCTATGAGCAAGGAGGCAGCGCACAGGTGAGATATGAAAACGTCTTTAACCTGGTCATCCAGGAGTGAGAATCATTAGTGCCAAATACACTTTTTCTGGTCTGTTTCACTACTACTGTCCTTACTTACAGTCCACCACAGATGTATAATAAATATTACATTTTCCCCTCATTAAACACATAATCTCTTGACAAAACAAAATCAGGTTTTTTTTCTATTGAAAAGGGAAACTGAAATATGTCATTGACATAAGTATTCAGACCCTGCACTCAGTACTCAGTTGAAGAACCCCTTGCAGCAATTCCAGCCTCGAGCCTGCTGGTGTATGATCCAACAAGCTTTACACACCTGGATTTGGGGATTTTCTGCCACTCTCCTCTGCAGATCCTCTCAAGCTCTGTCAGATTGGATGGGGAGTCATTTTCAGGTCTATCCATACATATCCATACAATCAAGGACATTTCCTGTGTCTCTCCCTGAGGAAAGCCTATAAAGCCCACATCGGTGGAATCCTTCTGGAGGTTTCTCCAGTCTCCACACTGGATCTCTAGGACTCGGCCACAGTGGCCATCAGGTCAGTCTCAGTCACCTTACCGAGGCCCTTTGGATGGGCAGCCAGCTTCAGGAGAATTATGAAGGCTAAGTGGGCTCTTGTGAACTTTCAGTGCAACCACAGACTTCAGGCAAGGTGTAGAAACATCTCAGCAGTGATTAAGAGAAATGGGAGGCATTTCAAGTGTCATAACAAAGTGTCTGAATGCTTATGTCAGCGTGATATTTCAGTTTTCCCGTCTTTATAACCTAAAAAAATTAAATCACTTCAATAAAATGTTTTCGCTTCATCATAATGTGGTAGTGACTGCAGATTGATGAGGGATGAAACGAACATATGAAATAAAAACAGGAAGGGGTCTGAATATTTTAGGTATGCACAGTAACTGGAAGTATTCCATTTGCATATATGTGCTAAACAATTGATGCAACTGCTATATTACATAAAACCTCCTAGCTATAGGTTTTGAACAGCTTGCAGTGCAGAGTAATACCAGTTTGTTGACGACGCACAGTGGTAGTTAAGGCACAAAATGGATGAAATCCTACCCCCGGCATATTTTCTCCTCCGTACCATCCCACATGCAGTAGCTCCTCACACATATGCCTTTCCAGTAAGGTACAGTAGAGGTGCATTGCAGTTTTCTAACACAAATACTACCCTTAACTGCACTTAAAAAACTAAATTGGCCAGCTCATTATAGCCACATCATTACACTGCATGTTCCCACATATAATAGGAGGATACATAGCAAGCATTTGATGCTCATCTTTAGTGGGTTAGGTTGCCATGCTTGGCAGCTAATGCCAGCGTTCTGTTGGCTTCCGTTGCAATGCAATGTCTGCAGTTTATTAACAGTTTGTATTCAATAGTGATGCAATCATGTGAAATAACCTGATGTTACTGTAGGACCTTGCAGTATTTTAATGTAATGGCAGTAGTCTACTCTAATGGATTTTAAGATGCAGTATTTGACTTACAAGCTATAGTTGATCAATATTCTAAGATTAAGTATTAATGGATTGAGTTTCCATAATAAAAATAAGCATTCTGTCAAGATTTGAAGCGATGTAGTATGTGCATGTGTCCTTCTAATTAGCTCAGTTATCATGGCATCTTGTGTCTTTCATTGATGCTAGGTACCTTGTGTCTTTTGTATTGACTTATGGCTTATATATGTTCTATTAAAATGCCTCACCCAATTCTAGGCATATTCCTACCTGTACTGTAGCTCCAAGAAATATTGTCCGTCAGGTACTTCTGTCACCTGAACACTGTGGATGTTCTCCCTTGGCCCATGGATCACACAGCCCAGGCGTAATTACCAACCTTTCCGTCTCACTGGTCTCTGGTTCTGCCCACAGCTTGCTGGGGTCCACTCCACCACTGTGACCAACTTCCCGGACGGTACCTTTGACCTGGACCAGCTGGAGTCCAAGATCCGCCACGGCTACCCGGACGCACATTACCCGCGGTCCCGCCTAGTGTGTGTGGAGAACACGCACAACATCCAGGGGGGCCGCGTGCTGCCCCTGGCCTTCCTAAAGGAGGTAAGCGGGCGAGGGGTCCTCTCTCAGCAGAGTGTGGGCTCACCTGACTGGAGGGTTGGAGTCTGTTGGGAACGATGGGGTCAGGTCAGGTCGCTCCTGTGCAGAGAGAGCAGAATATTTCTATTTATATGTGTTTCCTCCAGCACCTTCTCGTGTTGTGACATGTATTTGTGGCCCAGTGTTAAGATGGTGCTAACAAGGCGCCACTTGGGAGGAAAAATGAAAAAAGATGAGAACAGATGGCAAGAGAGAAAATCATGTGATTATGTGATTGAAAGCCGACAAGAAAGTGAGATGAGAGATTATTGATAGATAGATAGATATATACTTTATTGATCCCCAAGGGGAAATTCAAGATTATTGTTATGTCTTCCTCCCGCCTGCTCTATCAGTTGATATTCATGTGGTAACTGTTTAACTCTGGGGGGCAAATATGTGAATGCATGCGTGTTAATTGCCATCCTACCAGCTGCTGATTGATGGTGTGTAGAAGAAAGCCTGTGGAGGCTCCCTCAGAAACAGATAGCACCAAAAATGAATTTCATCCCAAGCATTTTTAATTTTTATGTTTTTGCATTTGCTGTCTGTAATAAGATTTCAGTCCCAGACCTTATGTGTTGTGACTGTGATGGTTAGCCTATGTCTTTCTATGACTAATGTGTAAACATGTAATGTAAAGCATGTAATGGATTTGCATATATGCAACATCTGAAATACACACAAAGCACAATAGTGCATTATTAATATACATTGCATTATTAATGTGTATGGTACTAGTCAGGGATAGTGTGTGCGAAATGTTGTGAACGTAATTGATGTGTATGTGTGTTGGATGTTTCTGTGTTTAGTTGCGGTCACTTGCGGACAAGTATGGACTGATGGTGCACATGGATGGGGCTCGTGTGATGAATGCGGCTGTCACTCTGGGCGTTCCACCATCTACCATCCTGCAGCACTGCCACACTGTCAGCGTCTGCCTCTCCAAGGTACTCCGCTTCCACGGCAACAGTTGCACATTTGAACATAAACATATTCTGTTCATGTGGATGTATGGATGAGTATGGCAAGCCGAATGAGCATTTATTCAGATGTCTTGATATCAAGCTACAGTGTCCAATACTAGTGAGTCTTTTCTGTAAACTAGTTAACTAGTGAACCACATTTTCTGCACTAGTTAACTAGTGAGAGCCAAAATGCTTACTAGTTAACTAGACATCGGAATAAATGCTCATTCGGCTTGCCGTAGATGAGTGAATAGACAGCCATCAAGATATCAAATCTTTATGGTTTGTACATGCTTACTGTGAACACATTATCAATTATGATGAAGGTATAAAGCCAGAACAAAATGACTGTATAAAAGCATAACATACACTCTATTGATATACACACCATCCCCCACCAGCTGTAATATTCCACTTGATAAGCAGTATTCTCCTCATACACGAATGAATTTCACAGAATGAACACCATTCTTCACACTTGAAACAGTTAACTGCTTCTAACGGCCAATGGTTGTAGAATACTCTGTATGCATTCATCAGCACACCACAATTCATTTTAATGGCTTTGCAGTAGAAGAAAGTGCAAGTTTAGTGGAAAGGGTTTGATTTATCACTCATCTGTGAAATCAGCTCTCACTGTCTGACTGTTCTCAGCCCCGGTTTGCTAAAACCAATTACAGAGCACTGGAGGTCTGTTCTACGATTTTGGAGACACTAAAGCAATACAAAAGGCATGCATTACTTCTAAAATACCCTCTCTATATCAGTTTACATAACAAGTGAATACTTTTACTCTCTCTGATATATCATGAAGAGCCCCTGACCACAGTGATCCCCTTTACT
Source organism: Alosa pseudoharengus (assembly GCF_046254945.1). NCBI lineage: Eukaryota > Metazoa > Chordata > Actinopteri > Clupeiformes > Clupeidae > Alosa > Alosa pseudoharengus. The sequence goes on along the minus strand of NW_027468674.1, from coordinate 30,568,781 downwards.
GTTCAGGCTGTGCATAATATTCCCAATATTAACCAACTATTAGCACAATGACATCATATATTAACTAACTTCATGTTCTTCCTGACACACACCTTATTAAAGATTTAGATTGAAAAGATGCGAGAGGCACTGGGTCCCAGGGCTCATGTATGGAGTGGAACAATTTGCTCAGAAATATCTCATGTAATATTAATGCCTGTAGAAGCACATTAGCGCTAGCTAGCTCCCTTTCAGCTGCAGTGCGAGTGTGGGGGCTCCCTGGCCGCCCATGCTGCACCTTGGTGACATATTAGCATTCCGTAGAGCCCCACACACCTCTCTTGGAGGTCTTCCAGCAGCAGCAGCCTCAGCTTAATCGGCAGTACACTTAATCCACAAAAGTACACAGCAGCATCACACATTAGCATTTTAATAACCACGATTGTTTGTATTAGCATGTAAATTTGGCTACTGGTTTCGTCCCAGCTGAGTTCTGCCATCTTTGGCCAGCTTGTTTTTTTTTTTGCAATTTAAAGTTTTATTGACTGAGTGAACTAAGAATTCAGTCAATATGTTGAAGTGACACAATGGTGTTCAGGGTTTCCCGCAGGAAATGTGTTAATCAAGGTGGTAGGTCGTTGGTCCGGGGGGGGTCTGGTATCGGTTGCCGTCGGTGGGGGGGTGTGGGTGTTGGCGTCTTCTTTGTGCGATACACTACAGACTCTGTATATTTAACAATTATTTATTAAACACTACATTATAAATAAATAATAACCAGCTTCTCAAAATAACAGTTAACAAAGAACAAAGTAACAACACCAAACAAACTATACAACAGTCAGGGGTGTAGCCAGGATTATTTTATAGGGGGGGCCAGCTGGGTCCAGACTTTTTATTGGGGTGGCACTTGGGAATCAAAACTACCATTTAAAAACTACTCAAAAAGTTTTGAAGATTAGGATAGCCTATTTTAATAATGGTAATAAATTGTGTAAAGCCAACACTGATACACAGGTCAGTTTGTTGTCCACTCCAAATAATTTTCCATAAGCCAATGCTATAAAAAAAGTATATTATGATAATGCACCTTACTTAATCAGTTTTATTCAAATGATGTTAAAGAACAATAATAAATACTACAAATATTGTATTCAGATATTTAATCTTATACTGATGGCCAAACTATATTTCTTTCTGATCCACTCTATGTACTTGGCTGTAAGTAACATGGCTCTGAATTAAGAAATTTACCCTTAGAGACTGTTTTAAGGGCTTTTCCACTACCTTTAGTTATAAGCATTTATCCTGGTCATTGTAAGTGCCATTTACACATGCTATATTTTTTTCAGAACAGTCTAGGCTACCCAGATCTGCCACCAATTCATATTAATACTTGCATTGATTTAATTTTGATTTTTAAATAATACAAAGACAAAAAGCATATTATACCATTCTTATTTTGAAATGTATCTCTGTCAGCTGGACATGACTTTCATGTATGTGTAGGGCAGACTGTCCTGAATCTGGCAATATAAGAACCATGGTGGAGGGGGGCTTTGGGGCTGAGCAATTTACAGACATGTGGTGTGCGCCTTACAGAAATAAATGCCATTTTTATTTAGTAATGAAAAATGCCCTTTCTGCGCTCCATATCTGTGACACGAACTGATCTGACCTGACTGAACCCGAGTTTGCGTGTTCTGTGTGTACACTCATGATGATTCTAAAACAACTTTTTACTGCATTGTCATGAACAAAGTGAAGGCAAAAAGGTGTTTTTTTGTTGAATAAATTGGGATGCAATGTGAGTCTCGAATTGGATGCCATGCAGGAATTTGCTGGGATCTCAAAACCGCATTATGAACATACTTTGCCATAGAGAAACACATGATTGCGTTGGATTATGAACATGCCTTGCCATTACAACACACAAAAACGTGGGGTAAGTGGAGCTATATGAAGTTATTATTTTGATGTCATTTTGTCTGTTTTATAACCCAGAAGGATGTACTTGGTATCAAATGATAGCTCTGTGTATCTCCTCTTTCATCTGACATGCGTGGCATATCTATCCGATCACGGGTTCGTGAATAGGGCCTAATTCAAACGATAGTTGGTTTTTGTACATGATGTTATTTTGCAGTCACATTGTCTGTTTTTATAGCCCAGAAGCATCGATATACTTGGTACCAATAGATAGCCCTGTCTCTCCCCTTTCTTCTGATATGCTTGCCATATCTATGCGCAGGTAAACTATAAATATGAATCAATTTGATTTAATTTCATGATTTCTTTTTTGTTTTCATACCTGCTCTGTCACGCAATTAAAGTTTCATCTCGCTGCGATGAACAGTTCTGGAGCAATGTAACAAAGAACTCAGGCAAAGCAGCCTCTGCCTGACCAGCTATGGCAAGAACCACACGCGGTCAGCAAGGTGGCCAAGCTTTGACCAGTGGTGGCCGTGGCCCCCCCTGGCCACCACGTAGCTCCGCCCCTGACAACAGTATACAAATATTTCAAAATATTTGTGTAATTTTAAGAAAGACTATTACAAACTATAGAACAAGTGCAAAAGAAAGTGCAAAACAACAAAATGTGCAAATGTGATTAGTCACTACTCATGGCAGAGCTGACAACTAGCATTTAAAAGATCATTTCAAGGGCCCTTTGGTAATTGCACTGTTTTACTATTGGACCATTAATGCTTATCTTCATGCAGGCTGTCAGACTGTTGACCTACAGCCTGTTCCGCAAGTCTGTCCTGATCTATACACCGAGAGTGAATGAAGTTTAGATCATTTTATAGTTTTGTGTAATATGGATGGAATTTGAGCGCGGAGCGCCTTTTAATTTAGAGGCCGGAATGGCCGCTCTGTTCCGCTCCCATAGCCTACTGCTCACACCACGAGTCTGAGGCATGCCCACTAATAAAACCAAGACCGTTAAATTTCAAAGATATTGGCCATATAGCCTAAGTTAGTTGAATTTAGAAAGCATACGCGTAGGCACGGATGGGCCTGGACGGGCCTAGGCCCGTCTATTGTCAGTCTTGCGCGTCCGATTAGACACGCAAGTCAACACTGTGCTGAGAGCAGGTGTCTGTTTACTCGGCCGCTTCTCCGGTCAAATTTGCGTCAGGTCAATTTAGCTCCCATCCCAAAGAACTAAGAGCAACGGCAGTATATTTTACTTAGAACATTTATTTTAAAAGACTGCAACACTGATAGTGCAACAACAAACAAGCTTGGCAACGTTAACTAAAGGGATCAGTCGGGATTAATTGCCAAAAGAACGAAAATGACAAATCACGCAGTCGGCTAAATATTTTAAACTTGTGCCAAACGGATGAACCCAGCATCGGTGCGTCGCATAAATTAAAACACAAATTGAAGCAACAACTTGATCCTTGGACAACCCTACCACTAAACCTTTCCATAGGCCTGCAACGTTTATGACATAAAAAGTGGAATATGAACGCATTTCATCACACCTGACAATTAAACGGAGTTGTGGCTGTTCGCGATTTGACTGATTCTTGAGAACGAGGAGCGAGATATTTGCACCGCTCACTAGCTCTGATTCGGAGGCATAGCACATATGTAAAACTTATAACATCTGATTATTTTTCGATTCATGACACGATTCTTCTTATTTTTTAATGCGTTCTGCGGAGAAGGGAGATTGGCGTTGGTCACGGTTTGGAATGAAAGGGAGAAAACAGGACAAAGTAACACGTTTTTTTTTTTTGACGACGACGTAGTTAAGGCGGCAGGCTTGTTTTGCCAAGGCGGCCGCCTTGACTGCAAAGTGCTGCGGGAAACCCTGGTGTTTATCTTCAAAATGTCCTACCAGAAAACAGCACCATATGTAATCAATGTCTCAAAAAACATTGTGCCACCATTGTTAGCCCTTATGAGTGCTTTGTGGATAGCTCAAGGCTTAGTAGATGTATTGATTAATGTCACTTTAATTATGTAAGATCAAACCCAATAAGGAGAAAATGTCCAAGAAGCATAACCGGCAGTGAATTAAACTGAACAAGGTACATTGAGCTATTGAACTGAGTGACGCTCTATGGCTTAGCAATTTGCAAAAATATATAATTATTGACTCATAATAACCTTTGGATGAAGAATGTGCCTTGTTATACTCCTCTGCATTCGTGATCGTTAGTGACCTGAGTTTGCGCATGCGCAGATGTTATGTAGCTGAAGGCACAACTGATCTTTGCATGCTGTGAATCATTTATAAGGGAAGCAAATTCATTATTTTGGGGTGTAATTACATTAAAATATCAGCCCAAAGTTGGAGACAATGTAGACATTTGCTATCATTTCAAAACCGGCGAGGAGATCCTGTGCATGGCCGGTTGATGATGCAGTGATGTTCCTTCCACTTGCAGATAAGGGCTCCAATACTGCTTACTGGATGATTCTGAAGTTTTGAAATGCATCTGTAACCAGTTCCATTGATATGTTTTGCAACAATAAGATTGCAAAGGTCTTGGGAGAGCTCTTTGCTTTTACCCATCATGAAATGTTTCTTGTGTGACACCTTGGTAACGAAAAAACCTTTTTACAGCCCATCAATATGTACTAACCCAGCTTATATTAATTTGCACAGATAGGAGGGATAATTACTCTCTAGCTTCCAGCTTGTTCCTTGCTATTCCTTGCCTTTGTGTACTGCTTTTTCTTAGCATGCTCAATACTTTTTCTCTGTGCCATTCCACTTTTTTACTCATAACTCTACTTATGGACATTAATGTTGTTTTTGTGGATTACTAAGTTAATTCTAATGTCTGGTGAAAATGTCATGCAAATAGCCTCATTGGAAGTATACTTACTGAAAAAATTGACATTGACGTGTTCAGTATTTATTTCCTCCTCTAAATAAATACTCTTACTCCTTTAAACCTTGACCCAAAAATCAGCAGCCATAGGCTCCTGGAAGCAGCTGCCTGACACACTTGTGTTGCAGGAAGACTGACATCGGGTGACATCAGCAAATACTAAGTACACACCTCAAATTCCACAATCACTGTGAGAGAAGCTAAAAAGTGTGACAACCTACCCTACTCTCTCCTAATCGCCGTTGGTCTTTTCTGGTTGACAGGGTCTGGGAGCACCAGTTGGCACTATGCTGGGTGGACCCCAGGATTTTGTGAAACAGGCGGTGCGTGCCCGCAAAGCTCTGGGTGGTGGAATGAGGCAGGCGGGCATCTTGGCAGCCGCTGGGAAGCTGGCACTGTCAGACATGGTGGGTAGACTGCAGGAGGACCACCGCAATGCCAGGAGCTTTGCACAAGGTGACGACCCATTCATCCACACAGAAATGGCAAATCAAAGAACTTTAGATATAAAAGAAAAAAATAAAGGACAACATTACAGGAAGGAATAGTGTAATAATAAGTATACTCATGGAACTGTTTTGCTCTGGCGGTATTGTACTAATCTATATTAAAGTAAGTTGTCTTGATTGATTCATAAGCCAAAAAAGTTCATGGCTTTAATTAAATATATGAAATTAATGATGGAAAGATTGCTATTAATCTGCCCTAAAGTGACTGAAGTTTTTGCCATTAATCATTTTATTAGCCATAGGAACTTCTATGTCACTCAAGTGCCATTACTCTTATTCTCCTTTCTATTCAAAATGGATAACAGTAAATCATCAACTTAGAGCCCAAGCTGATTATACAGCTCTCTGCTGGAATAATAAGTGGAAATGACTGATTTAATCAATCTACCAATCTAAAGTTAATGGTACTGTGTAGTGAATGTTTTAGAGCTGTGATCAATTGTGTGTGTGTGTGTGTGTGTGTGTGTGTACTCCCCGTACTTCTCTCAGCCCTGCTGCAGTGTGACTCCCCAGTCTATCAGGTGGACCTTGCTGCCGTGGAGACGAACATCGTGCGCTTTCGCGTGTGTGCCGAGGTCATAAGCCCTGCGGAGCTGTGTGAGCGGGCGGCTGCTGTGTCCGAGGACGAGGAGCGGGCACTGGGCCAGGGCGTGCGGGTGCTCATGTTCCCGCACGTTGCCAGTTCGGTGAGGGCCGTGTGGCATGTGGGCATCTCCGAGGAGGACACGCAGCTCGCTGCCCAGAAGATGCAGTTTGTAGCTCAGCAACTGACCAGAGAGAGGGCCAGAGCCCATTAAGTGCCTCCTCCAGCAGGCCTCAAAAACCCATTGTCTGTCTCCTGATTGAGAGGACAGGTGTCATTTACCAATTAGCCACAGGTAGTGATATCACTGAAGCCCCGCCTGTAAGTCAGTGCTTGCCCTACCATGTGACCCTAACCTATCCTAACACAGAACTTAGCCAGCGGATAGCCGCTGCCAGGAATTCTTCCCAGTTCCAACAGAAGTGTTTCCTCTGGGCAGTACAGTGTACATTTCTGTTCATGTTTCAGTGATAACAATTTCGGTGGAAACTGACGTAGTTATGCTGACGCAAAACCATATTGTTTCAACTGGGTTTCAGACTATAGTGCTCCCTCTGTCATTTTTAAACACTAACCAAATGCTTACAGACTCATCGGGGTCTGACCTGACACAAGATCAAGTTGTGATTTTAATAGGTTTTCAGAAACAGAATAACTTTGTTTTGCTTACTTGACTAATGTTTGCAATTCATTATTATAGTATGGTGATTCAGTTATGATATGCAGATGCTTTATTCAGTGGCCTATGCAAGGTCTGGCATAACCTGTTATATTGGAATAGAATCTGACCAACAGATATGTTCAATATAATGTGAAATGAAAACAAATCCTTTCCTGCCATTCTTATTATGTTTAGGTTGGATCGATAATACTTCATTTAACATCTCTGTTTCAGACATTTTGTTTGTTTGTTTATTTATTGGACACAGAGTGGGTGTCTAAAAATAATTCTCAGGTTGAACTTAGCAGGAGTTCTTCTTAACATGTGATTGTTGCAGCAAAACCATCAGACAATATCTCGTTTGCTCCTGCAACGTGATTGTGTATTCTGAAGCTAACCTGTCTGGCACAACAAGCCAGGACTTGAGAAATATACATGGCTATTAGACAACATCTGAGCTCTAAACGGTCTGCAGGATGTAAGGCTGTATGACAGAAGATATAGCATTGAAACATCAGCTATGCCTTTAGAAACGTTCTATTGAAACAGTGATCTGGAGAATTGCCACTTTACTGAGAAACAAAAAACAAATGGATAGGACTACATTTTTGAAGTAGAGATGCTCATGAATAGGCTAACTACTCATTCATCTAATCATTGCACATTACAGGTTTATTGATTGAAATGGGTTTGTATTGACAGAATTTCATGTTGTTTTCAACATCAATATCATCTGACAGCAAATTACAGTATGTGGAATGGGCACAGAAAATCCATTCAGTCAAGTGTTCCACTGGGAGGCTCTCAAGTCTCTCTAATCAAGGTCCTTGTGTGAAAGAATAATATGATAATCAACTATGCATGACCTTACATTTAAATGGAAAAGTGGAAAAAGAAAGTAAAAAAAAAAAATTTCTCATCTGGTAGGCTGACAAGGTGTTTTTCCCGCCTGAAACTTCTTCTGAAGTGAAGGAAGATCACTATCAAAGATTAAACTCATATTTTTTCAGGGCTTGAAATATGATGAATAGTTCTCTAAATGAATCTTTGAACTCTGGTACCTCAGTGTGAAACTAAATTATTCAGGAATGATTGAATAAAGAAGTCATTGGCAGTGTTAAAACCAGTGGTGGGTGCTCTTCACAAGCTATGTGTGTATTTGTCTTTATATGTGATATTTAAAAGAGAATGAGAAAGCCAAAAGAATCCATCAACATGATGAGTATATGGATGTGAGAAATAAACACAATACGTAAGGCAGGCTGACCTTTAATTCCAAGGGGTAGAATGAAATGCAAGACACTTCCAGGAATGATGAGTCTGGTAAGTCACAAGGGCCAGAGATAGACTCTGATCAGCCCTCTCACTGACAGTGTGAATTGCACTCATGTCCATCACATCCACTTCCCCCCAGAAAAGCAAAACCACCACCACGCTTGGGTGTAATCATCCAGCTGCCTCTTTCACCTGCTGTCAGACTAATGTCAAACCGGGCAGATTGGCTCATGGGGCCCCAATCTACTCTCAGGTCATTCATTCTTATCTTCAACCTGCTGTTAAAAGCCTGGTTAAGATCGCTGTTCACTTCCTGTGAAAACACGAGGTACAGTACAAAGGCCTATTCAGTTGTGGAAAGACAGCATTCTCAGCCCTAGAGGGTCCAAACTGTATCAACCTTGTAGGAAATAAAACCCTCTCTGCTCAAAGAGGGTCCATTTTAAAGTCTTCCATTTGACCAATTTCTTATTTCAAATGCATGAAAGTGTTAGCCTGGTTTCACCAGACTCACTCACTTTGTGAGGAGAGTCTGGGTACTCTCCATTAGAAAATGTTTCCCTGGCATCGTAATGGGCAAAGACTTTATGTTTGGTTTGGCTGAACCAGTGATTTCAAACCCATCACATTCAAATGGCTAAAACAAACTGATATTAAACTGTATAGGCAATCAGGAAACAGTGTAGGCTATTTACCTTTGCTGTATCAATTCATACATTCCTCCGACTGCAGTTCTTCCTACTACCGTTTACCACAGCCACTTTCTTTTTTTTTTCTTTTTTTTTAGTATATATTTTTTTTTTGCCCTTTTTTTATACCTTTTAATGATAGGACAGTGGAGAGCGACAGGAAACGAGTGGGAGAGAGCGCAGGGGTGGGATCCGGAAAGGACCACGGGGCGGGAACCGAACCCGGGTCGCCGGCGCACAGTGCCAGTCGCGCCACAGCTGGGGCCACCACAGCCACTTTCAATTTTGAAACTAACGTCTTTCCCTCTCGTAGCTGATTGCCCCCCCCATTCTGGTGGCTGATAGAAACGTAAATGAATCAAGAGGAGCCAGACATGTAGCCTAGCATCTCAGCGAGATAAAAAATTAGTGGAGATACTAGGTAGGCGGGGCCAGACTATCAAAATGTAACATAAAGCACAGTGTTTCTAACCTGACTCTCGCCAGATGAATTTCGTTCCGCTTAGCTCCGCCTAGCTTCACTAACATCCATCTGGGACCTCTTCCGTTGAAAGTGATTTTAGCACGAGATTGTATGGTAGAGCCAATCAGGACGCAGGGCGGGAGTTTCATAGATGTGACATAGCGTAGAAGCGACTGTGAGACTGTTATCAGCGTCACGGGTTGGCTTCGATGTGAGTGGTTGAAGTAGCACGTCAATAGATGACGGACAAATGGCTTATCCAATCATATGCAAGCATTTTTTGATTAGGCCCAGCCTTCTGAAGCAACACTTCAATGGATTGATCCCAGATGGATGAGTGGAGCTAGGCGGAACAAAATTCATCTGGTGAGAGTCAGGTTACAGTGTTTCTGCTTATCAATGCAATGATGTTTTCACCACTGGTGCTTTTTCCTGTTCTAGGAAAACATCAAAGGCCATAGACCCCCTCAAACCTGCTGCCTGAGAGAAGAAAAATATTTGGCCTCAATCCTATAGGCTTTCCATTCTACATAAAAACAAATCAGCAGGATTTCATTTCCGCCTACACCTAATTTGTCTTTAGAGAAATTAGACAACATTCCTTCTGAAATATTATTATTTTTCATTAACCATAATTAATTTGTTGAACAAAAAGAAATGCCTTGTATACTATAACGGACACATTTACCTTTGTAAAATCTTTACAGCAGTGCAGTGACTTAAAAGCCATTACAAATACATTTTCATGTAAGGGCTGACTGGCTGATAACTGGGTTCTCCTCACTCTAGTGCCTTCCCATTTCACTGCCACTTGAAAGGTACTCATCAGTGCTGCAATTAATGTTCTTCGCGCTGTGGATTATAAAGCAAAGCGTTTTCACTTCCCACACAGACACTTTGACAAAGACGTGAAATACTCCAAAAATTACAGAAAGACTCAATATTCCTTACTGTCGTCACATGAAATGAAGCACAGCAAAGCATTACAGTAAGTTGACATTGCACAGAGAAGAGGCATAATAAGTCTACTTGATGGTCGGTGGATTCGACAAAAAAACACATTCAAGGAGCAATGAAAGAAATGCTATCTGTTACAAAACAAGCACAACAGAGCAGTCTAAAGCTAACTAATCAATTCGAAAAACCTCAACCCTCCAATTAATCTCCAGGTGACAAAACACATGATAAATACCCTGGTCCAGCATTTCCAGGAAATGGGTGACTGGTGCTAACTACCTCCTCTGTGCCTTTCATTTCTGATTTGAGTCTGTTCCACAGTCGAAATCGAGTTTCATGAAAACAGTACAACACTTTTGAACTCTTTCAAACAACTCCTTCTCTCATTCGGTCACTGCCACCTCCTGAGGTATTTGTGTGTGAGATGTTGCAGTGTGCTGATGGGATCTCTTTAGTGCAGTCTTTGTTCTTTGCATCTCAGTGAGGGGTATGGCAGACCAGGGTGTTAGTGTGGGCCGACCATGCGCGAGGCGAGGAAGAGGAGGAGCGAGGAGAGCACCTCCAGGATGAAGGAGAGCCAGGCCATGCCCAGAGACCAGCCGAAGGACGTGTGCACCTGAGCCATCTGCTCGGCACCCATGCGCCGCTCTGTCTCCTGCCATGCCTGCTGGGAGTAGCTGATGTACAGGCACACGCCGGACAGTGTCAGCAGACCTACACACACGCACACACACGCACACACACAATATAAACAAAAACAGAGTACATCAAAAAGTGTGGCTATTCACATTATGGATATAGACTTCAAAGCTAAAGCTAACAGGAGCTTTTTGCCGCTTTCTTGCCACTGTGCTCTTATTATTTCAACAAGTCATTTGGCAAATATATTTTGTAAAGGAGGCCACTGAGAATATTCCATAATTTTCTGGTTGAGAGGATGCACACAGTGAACCAAAAACACATTAATAAAAAAATTATTTCCTTCAAGATACCCACAAAAAAAACATGCAACTAAGAATTTCTCCAAAACAGGAGACATTTATTAGATTTAGTGATTATGGGCCCCAGTAGATGATAAGCAGTATTGTCCCGTCAAGATATGAGGAGAGGGGGATTTTTTACAGCAGGTTAACAGAGTGAGAAACTTATTTTCATCCACAACAGCAGACCTTTTCTTTGACTGCACACCTTCTTTGGTGTAGATCAACTGACCTCTTTAGACTCATCCTGCCTACCATGCTACTGTATTTCAATCTGAAGCTTGGACCGAAGGCTATGACGGCGTGCTTCTATGGCACCCGTCCTGGTGCCATAAGTCTCTGTGGCATGCTTTCAGAGCCTCTCTCCACCGGCCTGATTGTTGTTCTAAACTCTCGCAGCCTTTCCTACGTCGTCAGCGTCCAGGCCGCTGTGTGACCGTATTTCTTCTTTAACAGCTGTATGGATTAAAGCATCAATCTCTGCCCGCTGTGCTCTAATCTGTCAGGTCTGACTCTCGTTAAAATTCCCCATTAAACACTTAACACAGGGAGTGCTTGGCACTGGCATTGGCAGGGGGGTAGAGGCAGAGACGGTGGGTGAAGGGTGGAGTCCCAATGAGTTGGACTAAGTCGGATCTCACAAGGCCAGGGTTGCGGAGAAAGATGGGGTGTCACTTCACATTTTGACCTCTGATTCCCTTGGCTTTCACTATGACTTAAGAGAGGTGTGTGTGTGTGTGAGTGAGTGAGTGAGTGAGTGAGTGAGTGAGTGAGTGAGTGAGTGTGTGTGTGTGTGTGTGTGTGTGTGTGCGCGTGCATGTGTTTGTGTGTGTGTTGGGGTCTGATTGGGGGTCTGCTCAAGCAAATACTTGACAAGGCACTGACATACCCCTCAGTCAGGGTCACACACTTGATTGTGTGTCAACTGCATTTTGTCACTGCTGATTAAATGGTGCTATTAGATGACAGCTATGGCTATTTCATCTAATGTCTTGAGTCTTGGTGAGGGTATTAAGGTATGGTTCGCTGTAAACACAACCTAGGGTCAATTTATTGATGATAATGAGTTCAAACTTTAGTTTGGAAGCAAAATTAGCCACAACATTTTATTATCCTTTCATCTCTGTTTTTGAGCTCTTCTGTTGCTTTGCCTGGTTCATATGAGCCAGACTTGATACAGCGGAGAAAATAAGTATTGAACGTCAACATTTTTTTCAGTAAGTATACTTCCAGAGAGGCTATTCGCATACATTTTTCTACAGACATTAGTATTAACTTAGGTAATCCACGCATACAATTTTCTACAGACATTAGTATTAATTTAGGTAATCCACACAAAAAATCCAAACATTAATGTCCCTAAGTAGAGTTATGAGTAAAAAAGTGGAATGGCACAGGGAAAAAGTATTGAACACACTATTAAAAAACAGTACACAAAGGCAAGGAATGGCAAGGAATGAGCTGGAATCTATACATAGTTAGAGAGTAATTATCCCTCCTATCTGTGCAAATTAATGTAAGCTGGGTTAGTACATATTGATGAGCTATAAAAAGGTTTTTCGTTACCAAGTTGTCACACAAGAAACATGTCATGATGGGTAAAAGCAAAGAGCTCTTCCAAGACCTTTGCAACATTATTGTTGCAAAACATATCAATGGAACTGGTTATAGATGCATTTCAAAACTTCGGAATAATCCAGTAAGCAGTATTGGAGCCCTTATCGGCAAGTGGAAGGAGCATCAGTGCATCATCAACCGGCCGTGCACAGGATCTCCTCACAAGATTTCTGACCAGGAAGTCAGAAGGATAGTCAGAAGTGTAGCCTAAGAGCCAAGGACCACTCCAGAAAGACTTGGAGGCAGCAGGTTCAATTGTTACAGAGAAAATCATAGGTAATGCACTCCACCGCCATGGCCTCTATGCACGCTCACCCCACATGACTCTATTACTGAAGAAAAACATGTCGAAGCTCATTGAAAGTTTGCTACACAACATTTGGACAAGCCTATGAAATACTAAGAGAATGTATTCTGGTCAGGTGAGAGCAAAATTTAACTCTTTGGATGTCATACTACACACCATATTTGGAGGAGAAATGGCACTGTGCATCACCCAAAAAATACCATACCAACAGTGAAGTTTGGAGGCGGAGGCATCACGGTGTGGGGCTGTTTTTCATCTCATGGTACTGGCAGACTTCATATAGTTGAAGAAATGATGAATGGAGCCATTTTTTCTGGGAGAATCTTGCCATCCACCAGAACAATGAGGATGAGACATGGCTAGACCTTCCAGCAGGACAATGATCCAAAGCATTCAGCAAAGGAAACTTTCAATATGTTTCAGAGAAAGGAAATTCAGGCCCTGACTTAAATCCAATTGAACAGTTTTGGAAGTTACCTAAAGATCAGGATTTACAAGAGGGACCCCTGGAATCTTCAATATTAAAAGACTATCTGTTTAAAAGAATGGGCCAAAATCACACCTGAATACTGCGACTGATTAGTTTCGTCATAGAGGAAATGCCTTGAAGCGCTCATTACAAATAAAGGGTTTTCCACAAACTATTTAAAAAATTTCAGTAGGCGTGTTCAATACTTTTTTCCTGTGGCATTCCACTTTTTTACTTATAACTCTACTTATGAACATTAATGTTTGGATTTTTTTATATGTGTGGATTACCTAAGTTAATAATGTCTGGTGAAAATTTCATGCAAATAGCCTCACTGGAAGAATACTTACTGAAAAAAATGTTGACGTGTTAAATATTTATTTTCCCCGCTGTATCTACCTTTTGGACCAATTGTGTGACTATGCACATTCTGTGAAAACATCAAACTAATGGAAATCAAACTGCAGGGTAGATGTTCAGGTGATTTTTTCAAATGTTGCTTGCCTGGCAACTTCTATCTGTCTAATGGTCATCACACTGATGCTTTTGTGACAGACAAGCGCAATCAATGTCTAAATCACCCAAGAGCCTCTCAACTCGTCTCCTGTCTTCGATCTGCTGGAAGTTAACTGGCATCTGAAATCCAGGGATCATACCTTTCGGGGAATCAGCTGTACAATTTATTGGGTTGTTTCTCAACCATCAAAGGTGTGGCCCTACAGGCACGGTGACAGCCGTGAAGGATAAGCCTCACGTAGACACCCCAAAGTGTTCCCCAACGCAACACAGCCATTGCACAGCTTGAGGCACATAAGATCGATCAAAGACAAAGACAAGAGAGGGGCAAAGAGGGGCTCTTCAGCCAGACAGATGAACAGAACCGAGGCGCCACAAGACAGAGCACAATCTAATGGGGCCCTCTGCATGCCAATATAATGACTACCGTGTTGATTATTGTTCCAAAACTCACAAGAGTATATGACTACTGAGGAATCCCTGGGTCAAATCAAAAAACAATTATGATTAGCGTATACAATCAAGAGTAATTTTTATCTTTATAACACACATGGGCACACTGGTACATCATAGACATATTAAATTCCAACCCTCATAACATCTGAAATTGGTATTCTGCCTGGAGGCCGACTAGTCATCAATAACTAGTGACTACTGATTTTAAATTCAGAGAAGGCTCCAAAAATGTTAGAAACACATTTACCCAATGCAGAACAAACAATCAACATCTGCTTCACCACCTCTCCAACTGTTCTGACGTTGACAAATAAAGGTCCTACAACTTGAATCTTCATGGACATACAATGGCCTCCCATGATTCTCTAAATGCTTATAGCCAAGTAACAGTAAGTGTCATTTAGTAGCTTCATACAAAGCGTTTTCTGCATTGATTTTACAGAATGCCCAGCTGTGTATACAAAACGAGTGCTCTGTGAAATGGAGGGCCTTGTAGATTTGTCTTGAGATTGCAGGGTTCTAAAGATGCATTGTGTCTGTAACAACACTAACCCTTAAAGGTGTAGGTTTTTGAACATTCTAAGTTCCGCAACAATTGAAGGTTCTAAAATTCTATGTTGAATTCAATGAACCCAGATATTCTTTAGAACGTTCATTTCTCAACATTCCCGTCACACCGGTGTGACGGTACTCCTTTAAGGGCTAATGAGCATCCTTTGGTAATAGCAGTTGCTACATACTAGCATGTTAGTGACCAAGACTACACACTCATACATGACTATATGTGGTATAGTCATGTATAAACAGGGATATTATGGTATGTATAGAGCAGAAGTGATACTGTAGTAATACTGAGCCTACGCAGCTGGGGAAGAAGGGGGAGGCCATAGGTTAATAGAGAGGGCAGCTGACAGTAGCTATGGATACGTATTTTTGGGCCATCGAAATTCCTCACTTGATCCTATTTCACACTTCCCACATGTTACTGATTAGCTTGGCGCTAAGTGCAGGGAGCACCATTAGTTCAGTCCACCATCAACACAGGGTAGGCTTTATGTGCATCACATGCCCTTGTGGCTGCTCTAAGGGACCTAATTAGCCCTGGGTTGTAGACTGTCTACGTGCTCAAGGCCACCAGATGCGCTTCGCAACATCAAAGCTGCGCATTCCCACTCCAGGAATATGACTGGCCTCCTTTTAAGACATTCTCAAATGCAATTAAAGACTGAGAGAAAGTGACAAGATGTATACTGTCCACGACCAATACAGCTGCAGATCTAATATGCATGGTAAAGGGAGTGAGAAGAAATAAGGTTGGATTAGCTTTCTTAACTCAAAACATGTTGGGTCTTGTAGGCCAGTGCTTTATTGCTAGAGAGATGAGCTAATATGTGAGAGGGGGAGATATGTAATATGATAAAGTAAACATATTCTGACTTGAATCTGACAGCCAACCCTTTCTCATATGGACACATCTGCAAGTAAAGGATGCTTGGCTAAAGGGGTTATTTGTGCATTCATCATTCACTTCTCTTTTTTATATTCCACCTTTTTCTCTTTGGCTTCCCTCTTCTCACTCACAGACCAACGGATGGCTGCAGTGGGTGAAATATAATAACACCTCTACTGCTGCCCACTTTTTAAGGAATCACTGGTTGGGGAGGCAATATTGTTATTCCCAGAGGCCTTTGCTCAGACTTGTGCACAAATCAGCAGCATGTTGTTGATTCTAAATCAACCTGACAAACATGAAAGAGAAGTAATGCTCAGCCATCATTACTCAGCGGAATGCCTGGGGTTGCAGGTGGCTGCAATCTCTTTACATTACGGCCAGAGAATGGCTTTTGCCTCACACTCTCCATCAGAGACACACATAGGCTTTCCACCTTTGCTAGGTTATGGTGTATGGGAAGCGAAAACTCGGTGGCTACGGTGGCAGGGATGGTGTAGAGGGGTCGTGTGTTGCAGCAAATGTACCATAATCTTTATTGAAACAAAATCATTAGAGCACAATTTATAATAATAACAATTCTTACAAGGCAATTGTAGCAAAGTCACCTCATCCCAATGCCTTTTCTAGGGTCCACCCAACTACTGTTACTGTGGATAAAAATGTGCTACATGGTGTCAGGGAGAGTGTGTGAATGCAGGACTTACTGCTGAGGAGTATGTACGATGCAGTGCCCAGGAGGAGAGAAGAGCTCTTGGCCAGTGAGCTGACCAGTCCACAGATCCCCCCAAACACCAGCATCACCAGACTCAGCGGCAGCAGCACCGCAATCACCGTGTGCAGGTCTGCAGGCAGGATGAGGAGGGTGGGGAGAGACACGCAAGGGTATGGTGTGAATGAGCAGAACCTATTTTCCCATGTTGTGCAAGCATCTACACAAGCTGCACTGATGACAAATCTATCAGTGTTATTGCTACATGAGTAGCATGTATTCTACTGTGTGAAAAAATAACACCAAAGTCGCATTTTTGATGCTTTGAGAGTGAAACACAAATCATGCTAAGATTCAACAAGGGATTGGGAATACTCACTGTACATGTGATTCTCTAAGTCCGTGTAGGATTCTGTATTTGCAGTGAATGAGTAGACATTGTCCCCTGCAGAGAAATCCACTTATCATTGAAGGGAAAACATTCTCAAAACATAACTTTGTTACAATAGGAATAGAACAAAATCATAAAGAAAATAGATATTCTCCATGTGTACTGTCTACCAGAATGCCTTTTCCATGT
Source organism: Alosa pseudoharengus (assembly GCF_046254945.1). NCBI lineage: Eukaryota > Metazoa > Chordata > Actinopteri > Clupeiformes > Clupeidae > Alosa > Alosa pseudoharengus. The sequence continues at coordinate 30,551,725 of NW_027468674.1, read as the reverse complement.
CACGCACAGGGCAGCCCAAGCAATGCAGTATATTAGAAGATGACTCACTGATATTTGATTACTTGTGACTTTGTATGTAGTCTGTGCAAAACCTTTCCAAAACACATTTTTTGTGACAGCATGCTGCTGAAAAAGCGTGGATGTCTCGCCATGGGAAATGCATCGCCCTGCGCCTGATGAGAGAGCGTCGCCCCGTGCCAGTCTGCTGCCTGCCTCGGCTCAAACAGCGTGCCAATTAGTGTTGCGCTCGCAGCCCTAATCGAAGTCATTTAGACTAGACTAATGTTGCTTCTTTTAACAGGAATTGGGATCCATTAAATGGAATCGTTAAATTCTTTAATGTCTCTTTTGCAGTTTGCAAGTGTGATGTAAACGTGTAACTAGGCTACTAGTCTAAACACTTCATTTATCTATTCTCTCAACTTTCTATCAGTCATATTCAATTCAATAGCTCGGATCCCCACGACCACAGACGGGGTAGGCATTAATCACTCCAAATAGTTCGAACATGCAAGGCTTCATTAGACCAACCGGTCACTTTCAGGACTAAAATGTAATGTTAGCTTAAGACAAATAAGTTTCGCTGCAATCCTACCTTCATAGGTTCGCCAGAGTCCAGAATGAGAATCTTCTGTGTAGTTGGGTCTGTTGTCGTCAATGATATACCAATACTCACTCCCTATAGCAAGTGCTAGAAAGCTGAAGCTTAAAATGCCAGCGAAACCAGCACTGACAACGACAAAGCTGAATGTTATTTTCATTTTGGCGATTTCTACAATGATCCAGAGCAGTAAAGTGAACTTCTGCCACGCATCAGTTGCGGTTGTTCAATGCGCGAGTCCTTTTGATTTGGTGATGGCTTTTAATCCTCTCTTATGTCGACATTAACTGCATCCAACAGTTATGTAGCCGTGAAATATATATTTCCAGTTCATCCTCTTTATAAAGCATACTTTTGTAATAGGAGTCCGCCTGGCTTCACAAGGGTGCGTTACCCATCTCTCGCGGGTCTCACACTGAAGGAGTGTAAGTGCGAAGGTACGCTCGAGCGCTAAGATAAGCACTACAGTTCTCTCGATGACATGACGTTTACATCAATTACGTTGTTTTCCTTTGCCTCGTCGAATGAGGGGAAACTGAAAACAGAGGAGCACTTGAACATTTTCTTCATGGTCTCGGATTCACAGCCCTACAAAGTTGCCCATTAAAGTGTCATTTTTCCATTGTGGGCCGTTTTCAGGATATTACATTGTAAATAGAACATCAGCTTTGAAGGCTAAACTAAGAATAGGATCAGCATAGGTCTTCTGAGGAACATAAATAAAACTCAATTTTCCCAAGAAAACAGTAGCCTACCCGTGGTTATTGAGGGAGTGGGCTTTATTAAAAATAAAAGAAATGAGTGGACAGAATAAGAACACACAAGTCTGGAAAGTATGAATTTACACAAATGAATCTCAAAAGCCTATTAAAAAGGATAATTGGCAAACACAATGACAAAGCTTGTCAAAGGAGATAAATATTAATGTTTTCACTCAGAGTTGCTCAGTAGAATATGCCAAATAAAACTTGAGTCTTGTTGATCTGCGTCTGAAGACATATACCCTCACAAAGGGTGAGTTTTTCTCCATCCACTGAACTGATGTCTGAGAGTGTAAGACAGAGGGACAGGTGTCCAGCAGTGTGATCACAGGCCAAGGATTACTCCTCTCCCATCGAAGTCTTGATAATCTGGCCTCTTCTGACTGTTGCTGCCTCTTGAAATTTATCAATGGCTTGATTGCATGTCTTCCTCTGGTGAGGGGGGGAAAAGATCAATCTTACAGAGTGCAATGCAACATAAATTGATTTTTCCATTAGATTATAAATAAGGAATGCTCCCTCACACTGATCCTTTACTCACAATCTGGAACTTCTGTCTCTCCTTCTGGAGCTTGAGGAACTCCTCCACTGTCAGTTGTTCCACAGGCTTTTTTAGAGCAACAAAGTCACACTGAGAAGAGTGGGCCTTGTGCTCTTTCCTAATCAAAATAATGGAATAATAATAATAATATTAATAAAAAACATGTTTGTGCTCATTGAGATGGAAATGGCATGACAGACACACACAATGTTTCTCTCTCTTTTAAACTATTAAAAACTCGTATTAACTAGAATTGTAAGACGTGTAATCTAGCACTTGAAATAATCATCATCAGAGGAACATTTTATTGTGCCAAGTTGCAGTCACCATTGACTGCATTATACAGCTGCTTAAGAGGTCTGCTAACATGCACTTCAAGAAAATAAACACAGCCTTAATTACAGCCACTTAAAATCTACAAGGGTCTTATTGTTACAGAATCTTAATTTCATGCTGCTAAACCACATTCAATCAAATGCTTAAACCTGACATAAAAATAGAGCATATTTCAGCACTCCATGAAATTATGTCAAAGTTGTTACCTGTTTTCCACCAGGCTATTTAATTTGATATATTCTGCGTAGATCAGGCCGACTCTAGACTCATACTATATGCACTAGCGTAACAGCCTACCTTTGAATTAGGAAACTCAATGTGTGCATCTCTGCGCTAAATTTTGCATTGCTTATTTAATTTATGTTGCTTTGACTTTGCGGATTTGATAACATTGCTTTCTTTACCCCATTATTATCTAAATAGAATTTTGCTTCTAAATACAGGAACTAGTTAAACATGAACTTGAGATTGTACTGGGGCACGTTAGGGCTGCACGATATATCTAAAATCTATCGTTATCGCGATATCAACGCTTGCGATGGACATACCGCAAAGATTACTTAATTTTCGATACATTTTGATACATTTTCTGTGCCGCGCATTCCATACAGTCTATGGTGTATTCACATTCTGAATGTCAACATATTTTACCAAACCGATGCGGTCATGCAGCCCTAGAAGCCCGTCCCCCACCAGTTTAGGTGTGTGGTGTTTTAGGTGTTGAGGCAGGAGCTAAGTCGTGATGGCTGAAGATAGTCAAGCGAGGTAGGCTACACTTAGGTGAAGAGGAATTGGTGACTAAAAGGAAAAACACGTCTGTTATATGGAAATATTTTGGTTTTATGAAGGCCGACTTATTACAAACACAGCGCCAAATGCGTCCTTCTCCACCGTGAGGTAATCAGGATTTGTTATTTGTAAAAGTTGTTTAGCCTACTTTGTTAGCCTGGACTGTGTGATCGCAGCCACTTACTTTCACTTTCCGCGGCATGCCGGTAGCCTAATAACATGGGATGCGCAGCGTATGAGGTTACAGACTGGGATACTTAAGATTTTAGATGAGTGACCGCAGCGATATAGCTTAAGTACAGTAGCTTTTTTGCTAGTGCCCAGCAAAAGCTGCCAAAATGTGGAATATTCCGCTGGTTGGTGCACAAGTATTCAGATTGGCTGTCTATCCGTCTTTTACGAGGATTTTCTTGGAGCACATCTTCCACACAACTTCGATAGCCTAGTCAGTGGGTATCTTAGCTGTCCACCTAGGCTACATAATATACTGCTCAAAAAATTAAAGGAACACTTACAGTTTCCACAATTGTTCAAACCCATTTTTTGAAACCTTCCACCCTTCTCTCCATTCTCAAACTACATTCACAGAATGTCTGACAGTTCTTGCAAAATAAAACACTCGCCTTAAAAGTTTTTCTTATGCTCAGAATCAAACAGTGTCAGCACCAATCCAGTGTATGATTGAAGTGTCCCCTTCATTTTTGAGCAGTATATTTTATATTGTTTATGTAGAAAATTATACATTTAATTCTGTAATTATACATTTACCCCCCCTCCCACCCTACAGTCTATGTTAGCAGCAAGTAGAATGGAGAAAAAAATTAAATATTTAAATATTGCAAGTTATATCGTTATCGCAGTACTCAATAATGTTATCGCATATCGCATGTTTTCCTAATATCGTGCAGCCCTAGGGCACGTGCCCTGGTACAGGGGGTCTAGCGAAGTTTATGCGTCCTAGCTATGATCAAATGGAATTTCATGACTTTTCCAAAACTGGTAATGAATTTATTGAATTCCATGATTTCTCCAGGCCTGGAAAATGGGATTTTACAATTTCATGACTTTTCCAGGTTTTCCATGACTGTGGGAACTCTGTGCTGTGTAATAATAAATCAGTCAATCATTCCTTCGTATTTGTGAAACATATTTCACTCAGCTAATTCACAGGTGATGAGGACCACTAGACATCTGGGGTTCGGCCTTGACTGGTGGGTAAACAAAGTGTGCATACCGTAATCATGCATTAGCTTAGTGCCCTAAAGAGCAGCAGGGTATATGCAGGAATCATAGAGTTGAATTTACTACTTTTTACTACCTTTTTTACTACCTCCACAATATTTTTTACTACCAACACGACATCAAGCAGCAGCCCTTTTTTTTGGGGGGGGGGGGGGGGGGGGGGGTATGCAAAGCACCACTTACTACTTGCTATAAGGTATAAATCATAAATATTAGGTACACTAATAATTTCTAATTGTGATCATTAAGTATGGTCATTGTCAATGACAATGTTTTTTTGTAGTGTCGAGGAGTTCAGTTTCAGTTGTCCTTACCTTAACCCTAGCCCTTGAGTTATCCTAACCAGCCCTTAGCCCTAATAAGGTGAATGATAACCTTGGCACAAATGACGCTAAAACACCAAACACGTGTGGTGAAAAATGAAGAACAAACACCGACTACCCCGCCCCCCCCCCCCCAAAAAAAACAAACAAAAAAACAACTCCAGTCTAAGGATAGGCCCAGAAATCTATTTATATGGATAAAGCCATTATTATTGGTATGGTATTGTTGTTGCACATTTGACACAAAGCAGTCCGTGAAAACATGCACATCAGTGGACTGCTTTACTGATGCAAAATTGAAAACTATGATTTCATTGCATTACTCAGCATGGATGCAAGATGCTTGCATGATAAATACTTCCCAAAACAACAGTTAGGTAGGGAGGTAAGGATGCCATTTAGGAGTGTAAATCAAGTTTAATCACAATTTGATAAAATATAGATTCTTTAAGCCATTGATTTGATTCTTTTCAATACTTCAAAATGTGTAGCAATGCGATTCGATGCATTACTGGTCTGTTGTCGATAGGAAATGATAGATTTTGGTTAGTTTTCATGGATTCAAATGCCAATATTATAGGCTAAATTATAGGCCAAATACTGAACATTGACTGTGGAATCAAGTAGGTTACAGAGTTTCTTTCCCCCCCTAAAACCTACTGTCACTAGCTAGATGCTTTCAAATTTAACAATGTTTTAAACTCATATGTTGCAGTTTTCTGTCACTGCAATAAAACTAGCCTATTTGGAATATTTTGTAGGCCTGCTGTTCCTTTTATGAGAACAATTTAACTGATCAAGTTTTCATAGGCTACTGAATGATTTAAATGTGAAAGCCATAAACTTAATTCGCCATCAACTTTTGCGTGGTTCTTCACGCAGTTGTCATCTAAATGCAGTGTTTTGTAGGCTATTCAAAGAATTTCACGTTCATCACTCAGTTGTGGTGTAGGTTTGTCTTGAGTGATCGCTGTCCCTTTAAATGTCTGGGACTTTAAATAACGGGACTTTTAAACTGCATGCTGTTTTTGTTGATGCACCGTCTTTGATTCAGTTTTCTACCGTTTTAATAAATGACACGCGCACTTGCGTGGTTAAAACTAAGGAATTGTTTTCACTCGTTTTCTTGCAATTCCGTAACATTATATACTAGGTCTAGGTAACGTTAAAAAAATGTTGTCGGTTACTATGTCAGTGACTAGTTCGAACTTTGTTACTGATGGGATAGGTGGAATTTTATTGCACGGTTCTGGATGATCACAGTCAGATGGCAGCGCTACCGTCAGCTGAACGAAAGCTTACACTAGTCAAGTCCACAGTTGTTAAAACTTCCAGCTGAAGTAGCCTAGTGTAAACTGAGAGAGTTGCCTCCTAACGGAGTGAGTGTAGCCTATATTTTTTTAGCTGCTATCAGAGTGATAGGCTAGCCTAGGCCTACATCTACCGCTCCTTTGCTACATGAACAAATATTATTAGATGAGTGACAGAAGCACCGGACCAGCAGGCCCATATGATAAACGCTGCTCTGGTAGCCTGCGGTAGGGCCTAGATGACGTGAAAAACGCGAGAGTCACCGAAAAGCATCCCTGCATCCCTGGCCCCTAAAAAACTCTTCGGATCTGCACGATTCATATAAGTCGCCCAAAGCAACGTGAAGGAGTCACCGAAAAGCGCGTTGTTTGTATCCCTGTAATATCAACTGAAGCAAAAAGGCGAAAATGTTGTTTGTTGGCGTCGCTGATAGGCTGTCAACCACGGAACTCTACACAGTTTACTTCTACATCATTGCTATCGACTCCGACTCACTCAGGTCCTGTTAGCACGTATATATTTTTAATTAGGCAAGATGCAGTTAAAACATGTAGACACAAATATTAAGCAAAAAATGTAAAATCATATATTGAGGTGGTGATGAAAAATTTACTACCAAGTCAAATTGCATTTATTACCTTTTACTACCTTTCAAGGGCCTTAATTTTGGTAGATTCTATTTACTACCTTTTACTACCGCGCGGACACCCTGAGCAGGCTTTCTACAGGTTTTAACAAGTTAAATTCAAGACAATTTTAAAACTTTGTTTAAAAAAAATAATTATGAATGAAATTTAGGACTGATCTCACACCCATACTGGCAAAGAATATGAAGAAAAATCAGTCTTGATTAGCAAAGTAAATAAATATGTTCAATCTATGCTGCTAAAAAAAATGAAATGACCACTGTCGAAGCAGTAACATAATTAAGACCTTGCTCATAATATTGTTGGCTAATGTGTTTAAGACTTGTTAAGGCCTAACATTCATATTCTATACTTTTTTAGACCTCTCTGATTTTTCAAAGTCTATTCTGATTATCAAATCAGGGCTATCCCACACACTAATGATATAATTCTGTGTATTAGGCCCAGAGATGAAGGCTCCCTGTTTTTACACATTTTTACTTTTAAGTGTCAGTGTAGGCCTATTCCGGTCGACACGCACGGTTTCAAAAGACATTCATCACTAACGTTAACGTTACACATGCACAAAACACAAATGCTTTGAGACATTCGGCCTACTCACAAAGGGTCATCTTCAGGCTCCCATCCCTCCAGTTCTTTGAGACAGAAGAAACACTGAGCGACGTCGGGACTATTTTCGGACGGTGTATGAATGAATCCTGCTTTAGCCATCTGTTGAACATTGAAATAGTAAACTCACAAAATCACAGAAAGTGAGGTTTTGTTGTGGATGATAGCGCAAGCTAGGGTAACTTGGCCTAACTGGTAGCAGCTAAAGTTATATTAACGTCACTAGTGCCTATACTATGCACTTAAATTGGGCCATTCGAAACTACTCTGGAGAACCAATGCACTATTTAACCAAAAGTTACCATTATGTGCATGGCTGAAACATCGCGCGTATCAAAACACACACTTTGCACCTCTAAACTGATTGTTTTGGTAAGTTAGCGTTAGCCATTTTTCATGTGCAAGAGAAAATTCACTTACGTTTTCGGGGGTACAACTACAGTCCTCTTCGAAAGGCCAACCTTTAAATGTTTCAAGCCTGGACTCGTAGAAGTATAGTTTTGTAAGCTCTCCAGTCATCATATCCATAGTTAATCTATTTTAAAATAACTACCGCGTCGCAACCTAGTGAAAGACCAGTTTTGAACGGCTACACCTGAAACACTTCACTTCCGGAATGTTTGATTTTCGAGCGGAGGTTTTCATTGGTGGTGACGTCATGTAGACGTCAAATGGGTTTTTGTGGACTTGAATTTCAGAGAGAAAGGGCCATTTTTGTTTTGCATTTATAACTATCAGAATATTCATGGGCGTAGATTTAGGGTGGGACGCTCATGACTAGTCCTAACCAATATTTTAAGATGACATAATTGTCCCCACCAATATTTTAGCGAACTCATTTGTGCTGCTGATCATTCCGACAGCCTGCACGACAGTACAAGAAACGTCGTCATTTGATTGGCTGAAAACCCGAGGGGGCGGGGGAAGGGTTATCTGACACGCATGCTGCACACATATTACTTTATTCTTGCACTGGTAGTCAAGCGAGCGGGTGTGTCAACGACAACGGTAAGTTACCAGGGCTGTCTGTCAATACATATAGGCCTACCCCATAAAATGTCAAAGTGAAACATTTTAATATTCCCTTTTCCCTTCAGCATACATACAAACCCCTTTTTGTGGTGTGTAGATCAGCTATGCCACCTAAGAAGAAGAAAGGGGACATGCGAAGCTTTTTCATAAAGCAGAGTGTAACTAAGCAAAATAACTAGCCACACAAGCTAGCAGTGGTAGTGACAGGCTTGCAAATTATGCAGATTCTATTATGTGGAAAAATAGTATTAACTGGTGATAGCATGTTACCCAGGATATTGTTAAAGATAATCCTAGCTTCTGTAATCTTTCAACCAAGGTCAGGAGTATTGATTAGGGGTGTGCAGCACGGTCGCATAGAAGTCGCGCTATCACAATAGATGTTATTACCAAGTCACTGAATGTTAATTAGCCTACCTTAAGTTAGAATCTTGGAAGTCACAATAAACATTGGATCTGGACATTTTTCGTTTCTATTCTGTTTATGTTATGTATTTCTGAGTGTAGCCTACACAATGCAGAGAAATAAAAGGGAGACCCAAATTCGTTTGAAGGACTGTCATTGCATTGTTATGACACATGCTGTAAAAACGTGTTGGCAATGTGAATAAGTTAACACTGTTGGTTATTCAAATATAATGAATCATTATTTGATTAATAATATCCAAATAACACCATCATATACAATATGGTAGGAGGGTTAAACTCGCTAGCCAAAGGATAGGCTACAAAATGAATGAACCACTTTGTATGCAGGAAAGACAGCATCAAACCACTACAGATGGATGGCAGGTTGAGGAAACAGCATCAGGGCTTCAGGTGAGGTTCTAATTATTAGCCTATGTCAAATTGTCAATTCAGTTGGAGTCAGCAGCATTGCTGTACAATATAATGAGATGGAGTAGATTCACTTCTGTATTGTGATATTCTGTATTGCCAACAGTCTGAAATAACAAAGGAAATCGCCATTAAGGCACTGGTATCTTACAGCAAAAGAATTCCAATTACAGTTAAGCAAATACAAATATAATTTAGAGTCGCATAAATTCATAGACATATTCAATCCTAAACTATGGTGCATTTCCATACTCAGTAACATAAATAAAATACTATATATATATATATATACTATATTATATTATGACTATATAATCTGGGCAAATTTAAAATTTAAGATATGCTTAGCTTCTGTTATCTGAGAAACAAAATTGGCATCTAGTGTTCAAACATTTATTTACGTTTAAACAATTGTTTTCGTCTGCACATATTTCTCTCCAGTCGGAGATGCTAGTTTAACTTTAGAGTACTATAAATAATGAAAGAGGCTATTGTCTTTTGACAGTCTGACTCTTGTCAGTAAAAGTTAACTTTTCAGCCGGGGGGGATTGGATGTCCCCACCAAAGCTGAGACCAAACCTACGCCCTTGAGAATATTCCCCCCTCCCCCAGCAACAAATGGTGCATTCAGAGCACCTCGGAATGACAAGGACCGCCCCCATGGCTACTTTGTTTTTCCGACAGCAAGTGTTCATGTGCTTTGCCATCAGAATGTGTGACAAACACGGATGCCACAACAAAGGTTAAAACATACACTCACTAATCCTAAACAAACAACTGTATTTGCTTAAAATATAGTGTAAGATGCTCGTGAAAGAAAGATATGCAGCTTTCAAGTGATAAAAAGGGCAAATTCCCAAGTTCACATTAAAACTGTTGGAAACACACACACACACACACACACACACACACACACACACATAAACACACAAACACAGGCACGCATACGCACATGCACACACACAGACACTCTTATAAACAAAAGCAAACTCACATATGCACATTGCACACACTCATTTACATGCACATGAGTTGCAGAAGTAGGAGATGGAGACAAATTGACAAGCGTGATTTATTTTTGCGAAGAGAATATGCAGGACTGAAAGGCGGTCATATTTTGTACCGCTATGCGGTACATCTAGTTTATTGCTGCCATTACTCATGTTACTCTGTGGGTATTAGCTACAGAGGACCTGACACTTCAAATGCTGGCATATCGCGTCACATTTAAAATTAAACTGTTAAACAGACGTGAACGGCAGGCTGAACAGATCTGCAACAGAAGGAGGTTGCTATGTTAACTCCAGCTGCAAAGTCAGCCATCTTCACCAACACGATAATCCAGTTACTGTACAACAACAGTATTTACAGGAAGATAATCGCTCAGATTTTTGTTATTAGGCCACTTGAAAATAGGCTATGGCTAGGCTAATCACTGGAGGTATTTTAATATTATGTTTGTTTTGCTAATGGTTAGGCAAGGCCTCCCTGTGGTTTTGATCAACCTAATAATCTTTGAAATGTCAATTGTAAACACTAAGGTGCAATGCGTTAAAACTGACATGCCACCAGAACAGACGTTTTATCGGCTTTGAGGTATAATAAAGTCTCCAGTCTTGTAACGTCACATCCATAACGCACCATTAAAGGTTTTAAAAGTAAGAAAGGGGCACAATTTGGTCATCACACTTTACATTGATATAAATCAGCTTTGCACAGACACTATGGACATTGTCACATCAACACTGTATGTGTAGCATAAACTTTTCCTATAAAACGTTATGGATGTGACATGGCCATGGAACTTGCTGACTTAAAAACGAAAGCCTTACAAATGTAAGGAGTTGTGCTCTTAAAGGCAAGCTGAGCATAGACATTGCTCTACCATTCCCTTGTCAATCTGGAATTTGTCAAACGACACAATTTGTTTGAACCTTGGGTCCATTTATCCACTTTTTAAACATGTATAATATTACCATGTGAAAAATGTTGTTTTTGTATGGTTGCACACCATATTTATGATGTAAAAAGAGTGTAATTCTCCATCAAATTCAATCAGATCAGTTACAAACAATAAAATATAGACCTAAAGGAAGATTTTAACAACAGTTCTATTTGCGTATGCACAACCTTTTTTTTCCATGGTAAGGATGACCTTTGCATGGAATTGCCCCACCACCACATCGCGATGGAGCATACAGTGTGTAAAAATTTAATTTCGGGCTTTCTGCTATATGAGAGCCATCACTCTACTATTATTCCCAGTCATTATCATGGGAAATATGTTCAGATATGCGTCACATTATTATAATGGCATTGTATAACAACACTCATAGTATATTTTAAATGTTTCAAATGTATTTATTTCTTGCTTTTATTTTCCCCTCCAACTTGCTGAGGCCCCCCTGGCACCCCCTCGCGGCCCCGGCCCCCACTTTGAAAACCACTGATCTAGACGCACCCTATCTTGGCATGTTTATAGGCTCTTAGACTTGTAACATTTTGATAGCCTATTTAATTCTGGTTAAGCCCAGATAGCAAAATTTGGCAGATATCCAACCATCAGTGCTGTCTCTTCTTGTCCACTGTTGGACCATTATCACCTTTGATTTAACTTGTGAATATTAAGAAAAACTAGATGTACCGCATAGCGGTACAAAATATGACCGCCGCTCAGTCCTGTACATCCATTCTGGGAAAATAAATCATATTAATGAATGTCTCCATCTTCTACTCCATCCCCCACTCTTGAAACTTTTGTGTATGCTTGTTTGGAATGTGTGTTTGCACACATTCCGCACACAAAGTAGCCTACTGGCGCTGCAAAGGTGAATAGATTTGTTTCTGGGCCAAAACATTTGTAGCATTGTTATAAAACCTTTAAAATCTCTAAACAATCACAAGTAGGGCAGTTCATCACAGTCCATCCATTGCAACTGGACTGATGAAAGTTACACCTGTAGGCTACATTGTATTTGGGAAAAGCAGAAGGTAGCAGCATAATGTATTTATTTATTTATTATTAAACAAAACAATCCCTGTCAGTTCCATGCAGTTTTCAACAGCTATCAAGAAGAGAGGTCATGTCATGGATTTTTGTGAATGTTTCTTCTTCTACATATGCATAAGTTTAGTCATCTAGTTCAAATGATATTCAGCTTTCAATGCACAAATTAAATACCAGTAGTCTAAAACAAAATGCCGTTTTACCCAGTGTTGCAAATAACTGACATGTCCAAAAGGGCCTTCATGAAATGCGTTGCGAGACTGTTCATACACATTTTAACGGGCAAAATTGAAGAGCTACTGTCCGTTATTGTTTGTGCAAATAATATGCTGATTCATGTTCCCTTGCATTTTGCAACTATGAGGTCCATGGTTAAGCTCAATCTTTTGACGCAATCTTTTGATTTTCACCCAGCCTAGTCCATGGTAGGCGCCCGATAGAAATATTGTTTAATTTTGCGATTGAGATATCCACGCACTGGCGCCCCCCCCTTGCGACGTGTTCGCCCCCCGGTTTTAGAGCTATTCTAAAAATGCATAGAGAGAGTTATGACAAAACCGTGACTGTACAAACTATAAGCTATATAAGGTAGGCCCTATGCTAGGCCTATTACACAACACAAATTGTCACTAGGCTATGCTGGCGACCCAAATAAAATCTCCTTTGGAACCAATGGCTTACACCTTACAGTATCAAGCTGCCACCTCTTGGCGAAAAGTTAATAGTTTTGCATATCAGTAGTAATACATTTTACGTAGCTGTGTGAATCACGGAAAGGGCGAATGAAGTGGACACTTCTAAATGGAACCCAACCCACTGTACAGTAGCTCAAGGTCTGTGGCTAAAGCAGCCATAATGAAAGCGTTATCATTGTTTGGATACTTCACACACACGTGTTTTTTAATCGCATAGACTACAACTACCAAGCTGGAATCAAAGCACATCGACTCCCCTCTCACACCCTAAACACGCACTTCGAACAAACAAAAAGCGCCTCAGTCTTACGGAATAGCCATAGGCAAAACTGTATCTGACCGGTGTAACGTTGGTACTAAATCATCCACCGCAAAGAATGATTTTTGTAGCACGTGGGTCCGTGTAACGCTTTGCAGTGCATTGTTCTATTTGCTCCATCCATCTGATCCAAATAAAAAATGTGTTCAATAATCCAATTCTCAATTTTTTTAACTGCTCAGCAAATAGATAATTGCTGCTATTTTCTAAATGTGTCATTAGTCAAGATACCCAGTAAACAAAATAAAGTCCTGGCGACGTCCCCTAAAGGTCCCCTGGCGAACGTCACCTCCTCGACATTGTGTAGGGTTCCCTTTACGTCCCGCGGACCTCTGTTCGGGAGGTCTAAAAGACGTCCACGAGACTTTGAGAGGACGTCCTGTAATGGTCACCGCGACGTTATGCGCGCGACGTTTATATTTCCGCGATGGTAAAAAAAAAAACACGAAGCGCGATTTGGTACGGTATTACATCCTGTAAATCTCAGCGTTGCTAGGAGAGAGGTAGACGGAACATGAACACGCATTGATGACTTGTTCTACAACTAGGCAATCAACTTTACTCACCTTTTATTTTCATGCATGTATGAAATCACGTCCTCCGAATGCTTTGCACTAATGATGAGTAGACATGGACATTTATACCGGGCTAGGATGTGCTGCTTTCACATCTACGGTGTCATTTTCTTAATAAACGAATACTACAATGTTTTAATGGGCATATTATCCCGTAGCATATTGTTCAAAACATCATCAGAGTAGGCCTAGGCTAGCCTAAGATAAATTGTTCAAACCATATTGTTTCAAAATATTAAAAACTATTAATAGCCAAAAATAGCCTACTAAATGAATCGCAATGCATGCTGGGAAGCAAAACTCAACATGAAATAGTAGGCTACATGAAACATAACTAGAATGCATTACGTTATATCCACTCGTTTTGTTGGACCTGCTGTGATCAAACAGGGACAGCAAATGTAAGCCTTTCTTCCTGGAACATTGCAGATAAAGAAAAATGTATCGTTTTCTCTAGGCTATGCATGCTCTAGCCAACTTTAAGATGAAATAAATAGATTTGGATGTTTCTATTCTATATCATTGTTTTATTAATAAACAGTAAGGCTCTGGTGAGGCAGAGAGCTTCTGCTCCTCGTTAGAAATCTCATCGGATATGTGCACTCTTTGCTGTTTCCACAAGGAGCTGCTGTAACATTGTCATTACAATGACATTTAAACAAGTCATGAAGAAGCAGTATCCTTAATTCTTCTGCAATGTAGAGCTAGATCGTTTTGCTTTACAAATTAAGTAGTCACTTCTGTTGCTAGACAACCCTAAACAAATGCTGGTCTGTTTTTAACATTTTTCTAGTTTTATTGCATCGTAGGCTATTCAGCTCCAAAAGCCGGTTCAGTCCCAATTCGGCCGTGTGTGTGTTTCTGAAAATAAAACAGATAATAAGTACGTGACGTTAAATAAACCACTGCCTATTTAGAGCATGTTACATGCATCACGTAATGTCAGTTATCTGAAGAAAAGCGCATTGTAGGCTAAGCTAGAAGATAAGAACAGCGACTTTGCTTACGTTACACCAAGCATCACATCAGCTAACATTTTGATAAAATCCCTTCCCTAGTTTGTAACGTTATACATTAACGTTAAACTCAAAATGTATGTGCTACATAATTCAGCATGTCTGCATGAATTATGTAGCACATACATTTTGAGTTTAATGTTAACCCTTTTCCCAGTTTATGAAGTTGTGCGTCTATGAGCAAACTTTGCTCATAGACGCACAACTTCATAAACTGTATGATATGTTGCCTTAGACTATGGTAGGCTAATGCAGCTACTGCTAGAGACTAGATACTTTAGTCATCCCCAGACGTGGTGTAACGTGAAGTCGTGCATGGATGTGATGTCTCCGTCCTGCAGCAGCCAGAGTGCTCTTAACTCCGCTGCCATGTGTGAATAAACAAACGTCCCCCCCATGTCCCCGGTATAACGTTATTGTCGGGTCCTTAGGAGGTATTTGAAATGACCAAATGCAAATGTCATCCGAGGGACCTGACGGTGACGTCCCCAGAAAGTCCTGCACCGGACGTCACGCAATAACCAAACGATAACTTGCTCCGGACGTCAATAAGGTCACCGGAACGTCCGCTAGAGAACATGACGTTCGGGACCAATCGGGGACGTCGTGAATGTCGGCATGAGGTCCGGGCGACGTCCCGTGTTTGTCGGGTAAAGAAAAAGACAGAAACTGGATTGGAAACAAAAGTAAAATTCAGTTAATATTGGATTTTTGCCCTTTTTACCGTTTTTGTTGGGGTGAACCACAAGCGTAGGGGGTTGCCCTGATACATATTGCCGCGCGGTGTTGGTGATCACATTTTATCAGCGGATGTAGAGATGGAGGCCTATCAAACACAGTTCAGCTTGCATCAAGGTGCCAAGCAATTGAAAATGTCAGTTCGAGATCAGAACTTCAGATGCAGAGGGAGACATTGCTGCATCCTGATACCTATGAGTACGTGTGTAGAATGTTCATGTTCTGGGAGGCTTTGGAGACCTACATGATCCAATGGACTTGAGCCGTAGCCTATAGCAATGTAGGCTATTTGCTGTTGAAATTAATAAATAGATAAACTGATAAATTAGGCATATACTCACTGTTGTGTCTTCGTTTAGCCTAATGAAACATAGTCTAGCGTAAAGTGTTAAATAAGCAAAAATGTCCCATGTCAAACAGTGCTTGGGGTAGCCTCTATAGCCTAGACTGACGTCGATGGCAAAGAATTCTGCTTTGGGGAATTATTTGCTATGGCATGGCCATGGTATTCAAATATACTGTAGATATGTTCAACATAGGCTGAAAGTTATGTTTAACGTGCCATCTCCCAAAAATCGGCGAAGTTTTAGTTATTAATCACTAAAGTAATGAGTCAAAATCACGCACAACTTAGGCGGCGCTCTCTTCCACCATCTAGCCTGGCCTAGCTAGATGGTGTTCTCCCCCAGGTGCTCGTGGTTCAGTCCAACCAAAAGCTCAAAAAAGGAAAATTAGAAAATTGACGCATCATTTTAATTTTTAACTTCTGAACAGAAAACCGTAACTGTGCTTAATTGAAAATCAAAATATGCAACAATAACCCATTTACTGTGCCGTCCTAAAGAATGGATAATGGATTTTTAAGCCTATTTTTATATTTTTTCATGTGAATTCTGCAAATAGAACATAGCACTGCAAAGCGTTACACACACCCACGTGCAACAAATATGTGTAGGTACAGCCCTGCCCTGAATACATCTCAACGTGCGCTCTAAAACATCTGGTTTAAATGGAGATGTAGATCATCACGGGTGCGTTAATAAATCTACATTGCTGCGAGTTGACACAAATTATTCACTTTGAAGAATTTATGTAGTTTCAGTTACTTTACTTTGAGCCATGCTCTTCCTTACTTGAATCACCTTTGAAAATAGAGGATTGAAGTAGCCTATATGGGTGTTTGGGAATGAACGTTGACTCAGATGCTTTTTGAGACCTTGAGCAGAAATGTCCCAGCCCGGTGTTTAGGATGCATCATAGACAGGTTATCTTTCAGGTAGCCTATATATTTTCCATTAAAAAAACATCACGTAGCGAACGTGTTGTGGCTAACTCACTTAGCTCCTGTTAGTAGCCTAGGTTATGGTCATAAGCAAATGAGATGACAGTCGAAAGATACAATTAGTGCTGTTATCGATTTGCTTGGTAGCCTATAAATGCATTTATGGTTTTCTAAAAATACATCAATAATCAAATTGGCCTCCATCACTCAACCATGCTAACGCTAACATTATTTTACCTACGTTCTGCTATTGATAGGATTAACGTAGCCTACCTGCAGTAAAAAACAAGCATGTCCGATAAACATTCTCAGATTTATTTCGGCTTCAAGAGGAAATGGGAATTACATGTCATGCAGAAATCATCCTACCCTTAGACGTTCTCTGCGGTAAACTACTGTAGCCTACAGTCTTGTCCTTGTAGTGGGGGGCCTTAAGCACATTTTCGCGCAAATTCATCTAAAAAAGCGCCAAATTTTGCATAGATGTAGCTTAGGTCATACTGAAATGATTTAACTAGGGCGCCGGTGACAGCGACCCTTGGGGCCAAGATGGCGGCAAAATCCAATATGGCCGCTGCGCGAAAAGGGTTCCGGCTATAACTTTTGAACTACATGAGTTACAAATACAAACTTGATATCTTTTTCAGCTTAATTGATCATGGGGAATACATAGGAATGTTAATATTTATGACCCGGTGCATCTGGACCACTTATTCCTCCAATTCTAATATGGCCGCTGTCCATAAAAGCAGTTTCGGCTGTAGTATGGGGCCTTACACCCCATTGTTTGTGCAAATTAATCTACAAGCAACAAATTTGGCACGGATGCAGCTGAGGGAATAATGAAATGATTTAGCCAGGCCGCCCGAGCCAGTGGTCCCTGAGACCAACATGGCAGCCAAATCCAAAATGGCTGTCGCCTGAAAGGGATTCGGCTATAGCTTTGGAGCCAGATGTGATACAAATACAAACTTGATGTCTATTTTACCTTTTTTGATGATGGGAAACCCATAGGAATACTTACATTTATGATTGGGTTTATCAGGACCCCCCAAATTCCCTAAATTAAATATGGCTGCTGTCCGAAAAAGGGTTTTGGCTTCAAATTTTGAACCAAATGCGCTACAAATGAAGATGTTGTGTCTATTTTTAGTTTATTGACCACAGGAAGTCCATTGGCATATTTATATGTATGCTTGTGTAAGTCTGGAACCTGTATTCTTTTCAAGACTTTGGTTGAAAATCTTTTTTTACCACAACTTTGAAGGTTATTCTCAATGTGGATTAATTTCCTTATAAAAGTGAAATGCTTTCAATGTACCACAGGTGAATACATTTTGAAATGTAATCATATAAGAAAGAATAAGACACAATTATTATTGCAAGGCAATATTTATAATATGTCAAATTGTTAAAAGAATAATATAGTCAATTTGTCCAAAACTCTTCAAAGGTTTGCTTAGCATATCAAAAAAACAGCAATAACATAAAAACAACAACAGTGAATTCTCATGGTCTCTCTCATGAATTTTTGCCTGAAGAAGACCCAGCAGGGTCGAAACGTTGCCTGTTGTGCATTAAATATATGGGAGTCAAAAGCAGTGTTGCCGACATTATATTTTTTCAATTGAGTAAGTTTTAATTTGTCCTGCACCTGCCAGAAGGTGGGATGTGCACACAATAACTGTTTGCTCTCTCATGAGTTCTCATTCTTATGGTCTCTCTCACAATTGTAGTCATAAGAACAAAACACTTATGGAAAAAAGTACACCTGGTTAGGAAGGAAGTTGGTAGGAAAGGAAGTAGTTGGCTAAACACTGTTGTTGGTCATCTTCTGAGACCACAGGTGACCACTACATGGACCCATTACAATTTGCATACCGTCCAGAGGTGGGTGTGGAGGATGCCTTAATCTACCTGCTTCATAGAACACACTCTCACCTGGACAGGGGCTGGTAGTATTGTGAGGATCATGTTCTTTGATTTCTCAAGTGCTTTTAACACCATACAGCCTATGCTGCCACGTGACAAGCTTTGAAGGATGCAAGTAGACACCTCCACAACTTCATGGATTACTGATTACCTGACTGACAGACCACAGGTTGTGAGAATGAAAGGGTGTGTGTCTGAACAGGTAGTCAGTCGCATAGGAGCACCACAAGGGACTGTGTTGTCTTCTTTTCTTTTCACACTGTACACCTCAGACTTCCAGTACAACTCTGAGTCATGTCACCTGCAGAAGTTCTCAGACAGTTCACAGACTGCAGTTGTGGGGTGTGTCAGTGATGGTGAGGAGACGGAATACAGGCTACTGGTGGACCACTTTGTGACATGGTGCAGAAACAACCACCTTGTCTTGAATGTGGCTAAGACAAGGGAAATGGTGGTGGACTTTCGTAGGGCCAGGCCTGAGCTAAATACCATTTCAATACTGGGTGAGGAAGTTGTTGAGAACTACAAATATGTGCGTGTTCTTATAGACAATAAACTGGATTGGAGGTACAACACTGAGGCTGTATACATAAGTATATATACTCTTTTGATCCCGTGAGGGAAATTTGACTCTGCATTTAACCCAATCCGTGAATTAGTAAAACACACTCAGCACAAAGTGAACACACAGTGAGGTGAAGCACACATTTATCCCGACGCAGTGAACTGCCTGCTACAGCGGCGCTCGGGGAGCAGTGAGGGGTTAGGTGCTCAAGGGCACTTCAGTTGTTCCTACTGGTCGGTGTTTGAACCGGCAACCCTCCGGTTACAAGTCCGAAGCGCTAACCAGTAGGCCACGGCTGCCCCAAAGAAGGGTCAGAGCAGACTCTTATTTTTTGAGAAAGCTTAGGTCATTTAATGTGTGGTCATGGTAAAAAAAATAGTTTTCATCTGTAGCTTACTGTCCCTTTTTCGGACAGTCACCAGATTGCATTTGGGGACTTTGAGGGTCCACATATACCCAATCATAAATATATATTTCCCATAGCCAGAAAAGGTGAAATATTTATTAATTTTACATTTGTATCTCATCTGGGTCAAAATATGCAGCCTACAGTAATCCCTTTTCAGGTGGCGGCCATATTGGATTTGGCAGCCATCTTGGTCCCAGGGGCCACTGACTCTGGCATCCTCGATAAATCATTTATCCATCCCTCAGCTGCATCCATGCCAAATTTTGTGCTTGTAGATAAATTGGCGAAAACAATGGGGTGTAAGGCCATATTGGATTTGGAGGATTAAGGGGTCCAGATATACTGGGTCATAAATATAAACATTTATATGTGTTTCCCATGATCAATTAAGCTGAAAAAGACATCAAGTTTGTACTTGCAGCTCATGTGGTTCAAAAGTTATAGTCGGAACCCTTTTCGGGCAGCAGCCATATTGGATTTGGCTGCCATCTTGGCCCCAAGGGTCGCTGGCTGCGGCGCCCTAGCTCAATCATTTCAGTATGACCTGAGCTACATCTGTGCCAAATTTGGTGCTTGTAGATAAATTGGCGCAAACAATGGGGTATAACTACAGTCAAAACTGCTTTTTTGGACAGGGGCCATATTGGAATTGGAGGATTAAGCTGTCCAGATATACTGGGTCATAAATATAAACATTCCTATGTGTTTCCCATGATCAATTAAGTTGAAAAAGACATCAAGTTTGTATTTGTAGCTCATGTGGTTAAAAGCTAGTCGGAACCCTTTTTTGGTGCAGCGGCCATATTGGATTGGCTGCCATCTTGGCCCCGAGGGTCTCTGGCTCCGGCGCCCTAGCTAAATAATTTCAGTATAACTTGAGCTACATCTGTGCCAAATTTGGCGCTTTTAGAAGAAATTGCGCGAAACGACCTATTTATGTGCTTAAGGCCCCCCACTAATTGTAGGAAGCGTAGTGTCTTTCCAACCCACTTTAGATTAACTTCCAACAAAATTACGTCTCACTGCAACGATGCGCCATCTAGTGGACAAACGACGACTTATCGCCAATACTGGAAATGCAGCCATGATGATGATGATGAATATTTATTATGACCGCCGCGCAGCGAAGCGGCGGTCATATAGGTTTAGTCAGATTTTTTTTTTTTTTTTTTTTCTTTTTCGCATGTCCAAATTTCTGTCAATGATTCCCGGGACACTGAAAGACCGGGGTAGACGAAACTTGGTGGGCATGTAACCCCATATGGATAGCATGGAACCATCGTTTTTCGTTTTGATCTGTAGCCCCCCCGCTGGACTGCACCCCCCGAAAGGAGGGTAGGGCAGACACAGTTTTCTGTGAATATCTCGAGAACCGTAAGGTTTAGGAGGACCATTTTTTTTTTGTATGTTGATCTCAAGGGGCCATGTCAACCCATTCCATAACCACTCATTTCATGTATAGCGCCACCTAGTTAAACACAAAAAAGTAAAAATGAGGTGTTGTAATCGCAGGTATCTGTGACCTAACATAGTCAAAACTGCACGAAATTGGAAGTGTAGGATCATTATGACACCCTCTGAATGCACGCCAAGTTTCGTGGAATTCCGTTCATGGGGGGCCACACAATAAATTCATTTATGTTACTATACACCAACTGGCCTGTAGGTGGCCGGAGACAGTTTTCTGTGAATATCTCGAGAACCGTAGGGCCTAGGAGGTCCACCTTTTTTTTGTATGTTGATCTCAAGGGGCCATGTCAACCCATCCCATTACCACTTATTTCATGTATAGCGCCACCTAGTTAAAAATTAAAAAGCAAAAAATTAGGTGTTTTCATCACAATATCTCTGGCTGACATGGTCAAAACTGCACGAAATTGAAAGTGTAGGATCATTATGACACCCTCCGAATGCATGCCAAGTTTTGTGTACTTTCGTTTATGGGGGGCCTTACAATAAAACAATTTATGTGTACATTTAGTGACGTACACCAACAAGGATTCCCGGGACACTGAAAGACCGGGGTACACAAAACTTGGTGGGCATGTACCCCCACATGGATAGCATGGAACTGTCATTTTTCGTTTTGATCTGTAGCCCCCCCGCTGGACTGGACCCCCCGAAAGGAGGGTAGGCCAGACACAGTTCTCTGTGAATATCTTGAGAACTGTAGGGCCTAGGATGACCATTTTTTCCGTATATTTGCCTCCAGGGGTCATGTTAGCCCAGTTCATGTGCACACATGTGCACAAACAGATACACACACACACACACATTCACAGTAATCATGACACATACTCACACAGTAGACATATGTACGCTTCCATGCACAGGCACATACGCAGGCACGCACACACACACACACACACACACACACACACACACACACACACACACACACACACACACACACACACACACACACACACACACACACACACACACACACACACACTCACACACACACACACACACACACATAACATAAACATAACACAAACAATCAAGAATTTCTCATAATTATGAACAGGCAAGATGGAGGTGGGGTTGTATAAAATGAATTTTACATGTGAAATCTATGAACTAATCATGTTTTGGTACTTGTTGTCTAGCAGATACCAGTGAGAATTGAGTGTGGATAATGCAATTTAGTGAGACAGTTAGAATCATATAGGCCTTTCAGCGTGATTTCTTTTTGTGGAAAAAATGTGCTGGACTGGGCGGCGGTCATATTTTGTACCGCTCTGCGGTACATCTAGTTTTGGCTTTCTTTTAATCCTACTGAATTTGTAATTATGTATCGGCCGTTCTAATACCGATAGTATGTGGGTGCCTGTGTGTGTGTGTGCATGTGTATATGTGTGCACCACCATCTACAGGCCAATGAGTGTACAGTCACTAAATGTACACATAACTTAATTTTTTAGACCCCCCCATGGATGAAATTCTACGAAACTTGGCATACCCCCAGAGAATGTCAGGTTAATCATACACATAAAATTTGGTGCAGTTCTGAACGTCTTTACTGAAGAGAGGGGCGATTAAAGCAGAATGATATTGCATTTTCATTTTTTACCGGGGGGGGGGGGGTGCAAATCACAAATGAGTGATTATGGGCTAGGTTGATGTGGGCCCTTGAGACCAACATACCATAAAAATTTCTTCATCCTCGGTGCCACGGTTGAGGTAGTTATTTAGGAAAAACTGCATTTTTTGGGTTTCGGGGGGCCCAGTGCGGAGGGGGAGTGGCCCCCGGGGACCAAACAAATTTTTTCCGTAAAAGTTTAGTGGGGCTACATACCCACCAAATTTCATGTGCCCCGGTGTTTCGGTGCCCCGGGTATCGTTGACCAAAATTTCAGGAAGTAGATGACGGGGGAAAAAAAACACAATGACAATCCCTATATGACCGATTCGCTAGCTTCGCTAGCGGCGGTCATAATAAATGACTATAGACCACAATGTGGTGCAGTTAACCAATGAGCAAAATGCCAGCGGACCCCATTTCCCCCCTCCAATGTTTCAGTGACATGCTGTGTTGGCAATGCTAAATTATTAAGGATAACTGACAAAACTGTCAGCACAGCGATAATAAAATTGAACATTTATGTGCTATTAAGACTCAGCATTTGTATCAGCCGTCTTCCCCAACTTGAAATGAGACCAGGAAAGATGCAATGTGAAGCTGAGAAGAGAGAAGACAGATTTAACCAGGATAGAAAGAGACATGAGGGCCAAAAACAGTATATGCCTATCTAAATGGTACCTGAAAAACAGACATTTTGAATAACAGAGGGGGAAATTTGTAAGGCACAAAACAAATTAAGCTATGCTGGAGTGCATGGTGCCATTTGTCAAGCATGGAGGACTTGATGGCCATGGATGATCTGGTGATAGCGAAAGGGATTTTTACCCAGGGTAAAAAGAAACACAATCAATCAACACCATGCTGTACATAGGTGGACACTTTGGACTGAAGCTTACTTCTTTTTGTGATGGATTGGCCAGTATTCACACCAGATCTTAGAGCCCATCAAGCAGCCCATCAAGTAAGACTGGGTAAGAAAAAAAGTGGTCAAGAAAAATGTGCCAATCAAGCTAATTTAATGTGTGAGGTGCTTTAGGAAGCATGTGGTGAGGTGTGCTGCACACCACCTTCTGAACAGACAGACATACAGAATAAGTGCTGTAAAATATAATTCTCTGGTGAAATATACGGAAGCACAGAATTCTTATTTGAAGTGGAAATAATTACAGTATGCGTAATGTTAGGGATTTAGCAACAAATTGGATGGATAAAATATGATTTTTCCTGGAATGTCAAACATTTTCTAGGTGATTGCAATCATCAGGATGGTATGCCACTGACACCCAGTGGTCCTTACAACCTTCAAGCATGTATAAGTTGCCTTTAACTCCTGATTCCATTATCATTTCATAACATAGGGGCCTAGGGAACATGTTTCCTTAGCTTTGGGTACTTTTTCCACAGACTGAAACATTGCAAAATTTAAATCAACAATTCTGATACTGAAAAACAAAAATCCGTCTTTACTGCATCACAAAAAATAACAGAATAATTTAGATTTAAGGACAAACTATAGGACACACTAAGGACACACCTTCCTTTAAAACTACAGTCTACCTATTTGTTCTGTGTGTGTGTGTGTGTGTGTGTGTGCGTGTGCTAACATATATCAAAATACAAAATACTCTTCTCAATTTGGCTGCAAAACACCAGCTTGAAAATGGGCACCTGCAGCCCGGGACTTAAACAACAAATCAAACCCACCTCTTGGGTTTAGCCACCTTTGAAGAACAAGAATGAAAGAATGAGGCTGTGTTTGTGACTGTGTGTGTGTGTGTATATGTGTGTGTGTGTGTGTGTGTGTGTGGTGTTTAGACTGATAGTAGATCAATGCCACTTTCCTCTCCCTGCTACTTCTCTTGTCCGTTCTCTGGTAGAGACAGAGTGGGGAAGAAGAGGACAAGAGAGGGCGGGGAGCATCTGAACCATTTAAGCACCAGTAAATTCAGCTCTGACAAGTGAATGCAACCTGCCACATATTGTATCTCATGCTTGAGTGGTCCACATAATAAAATGTAAATCAACAAAAATAAGCGCTTCTCTCTGCCTGCCTTGCCTATGATAATGGCAAATAACTCGCATGTGTGAAGTCAATGAAAATGTGCAAACACTGCATAAACTGGTGTAAGCTGGCTTTATCCATGAAAGTTTGGGTATAATCTACATAAATAAAAATCAATCAATCATTTTTTTCAAAGATTAAGATTAAGTAAATGCAGTCTATGACATCACATTTGTAATACCATGTAGATTGAGGGGGAAGAAAGGGGTGTATGTATGCTATATAAATTCTATATCTTTAAGTACAATGGTGGCAGTGGGATGGAAACACACACAAATGTTTGAAGAAAAAAAAAATCCAAACGAAATCTCAAAGGTTTTGTATTCTGTTCTCAAAAATGCTTTCACAGCAGCTCCTCCTACCTCACAGCCAGGGTAGGAATTTCACGGCGGCCACGACGTAGCCCCTTGCATTGGCCGTGACGCCCCTTTGAAAATCAGAGGTTTACAGGCCACGGTGGCCTTGGTGTCCCCTTCTTTCAATATTCTGCTTTGCGTCCTACTAATAGCGATATATATTTAACCTATGGCCTGTCAAAACAATCTTAGCATTCACAGCGCAAATTACGTAAGAAAGTGCGTCCAAATTCACCCATTCTTCTCAATTGAACCACTTGCGAAGTAGCCTACTCATCACACAGACATCACAAGTATCACACGAAAGAGCTTTTTCTCAGCTTTTAAACTATGTCAGCCGCTAATTGCTGTGATGAACGGTTCGCGAGAAAAGTAAATAATATCATTCAATTAATCATAAATTCTACTGAAGGTTTTGCGTCCATCTCCCTACCCATTCATCTCGGCGGAATACTTCACGAACCCCTCGTTTAACACATGACAAACCATATATCAGAATAAACAGCAGACCTTACCGAACACAAAGGTGTAAAGCAGTCCCCTGTACAGTTAGCCGTTCCAGACTAATCCCGTTTTGAATTTGCAGTACATTTCAACATGGATGTCTCCAAATTTGGGCTTTTAGTTTTACACTGTGTTTAAATTGTTCCACATTATTTCATAACGGGCCAAATACAAAATAAATATTACAAATGTCGCCTATATCGGTAAATCAGAGGACAGCTGACTAAGAGTTTGTTAAAGTAGCCTTAATGATCACAAAATGCTAAGCATGCATCTAGGCTATTTGACTTTCTTAAAGCTGAGCTGTGCTTAAATTGTTCAATACATGATTTCATAACAGGCCAAATATCAAATAAATGTTAAATATAGCCTATCTGTAAATATTAGATGATCAGATGATTTACAGTTATATGTAATGTGTCATGTTTCATGTTTTTGTAATGTTTTATACAGTGATGCAGGTCTACTGCAGTGAATAGGCTAAATACAACTTTGATCATTTTTATAGCCTACTAACTATTGTATAGTTATTGTTGGCCTTAGTGCCCTGACATGTGGCCTTTGTGCCCTCCACCAAATATGCCCAACTGAAGGCCAAGTGGCCTTGCCCCCAGAATGTTGAAATTCCAAGCCTGCTCACAGCATAAAATGCATTTTGATGAGAAAGAGACTTATCATGAAGGAGTAGCTCTGGAGGTTTTACTTGTCTCTCAGGGATAAATGTGATTGGAAATGTGTTGTGTATTGTAATCCATGTTCTGTATGCAGACAGCCATGGGGTAATCTGGCTCAGATGTGAGTGGAAACCATTAATGTGAGAAGCTTGATGGAGTGAAAAATGTCTAAACCAATCCAATGCCTTGAGAAGACAATGCATAAAGCAGATTCAGTGACTCAGAGCCTCTGTTTGCCCAATATGCACTGGTGCCTCTGTGAAGTGATTGCCTGTGGGCATCGCCTTGTCAGCAGCAGAGCCATCTGCCATCTAGTGTTGCACGGTGCATACTAAAAAGGTATCACGATGCCTTCACGCAAAAAACGATACGATTTTTGACGTTTTTAGAATCGATACTTTATTAAAATAATAACATTCTGTGTTTGTGTGAACTGCTGCTCTCACTGCTCCTTGCACGCATCTAGGCAAGTGGGCGTGTCAAGCAGGCAGCTCTGAGTGAATGAGTGCGCAGCCAACGTCAACATAGTTCTTTGCCGACAGCCCTCGGCCTTGTGGATAAAACAAAAGGTGAAGTGAAATCTGCAACTATTTCGGATACATCGCGAATAGTGAAGGCAAGCCATCAGGTACACAGAGGCCCGTTTGTAAAATATGTTTCAAAGTCATTTAAAAGCAGTAGGCTACGCATGGAACTTGGCTAAACACCTCGCAGACATATCCCAACATTTTTAAAGAGTTCAAAAAACGACAGGTTAACGAATATGCTATAGAAAACACGACTACATGGTTAGTGCCAAGTTCTTCTCTGTTTTAGTCTAGCCTAAGTGAAACGAGTATATGGTTCTCTGGGATAAAGCGAAAGCAATGTTCACGCCAGAATAACATTACCATAACTTGTAAACAATCCAGTGTTGTAGTCAAGTCACTATGTCTCGAGTCCGAGTCCAGGTTCGAGTCCCCAGTGTTCAAGTCCGAGTCAAGTCCAAGTCATTAAAAAAAATTCCAAGTCAAGTCCGAGTCGAGTCACTATTGATCCACGCCGAGTCCGAGTCGAGTCCCTATTGATCAAGTCGAGTCCAAGTCCAGCACTAAAGTAACCATAGCCTACATGTCGTCTCCAAGCAGGGGTGCCATCACGGGATCAAAAGAGTATATACTTACATCACTTGTGTGAAAGTAGTATTGCCAAATTTCTTGCCAAACCCAATGTGTTGTATTTATTATATCGGAGAGAATACCATACCATAGCCTATAGGCCTACTACTCATAATAAATGAGCAATCCACATCCCAATCACACAGGCCATCAAGTCACATTATGCTGTTACTGACTGCTGACAATTGTATAGGCAGTGTTGTAGAAGTTCATACTTCACAAGAGCTAGATGGACGTTGGAGTAGGCCTATTTTGTAAGAGGTAGTGTGGATCATAAAAGGGCCTCCCCGGCATTTTAAAAAAATTCTGGCTGTTAAATAGCCTAGCCTACACAATTTGAGCGCAGTTTGGGAGGGGCAGAAATAGAGCAGGGCCGTCTTGGTAGCTTCTTTCTGACTCCTGTGAGGTGAACACTGGCTACCTGCAACTGCATAATGCATGGGCGGATTATGAACTTTCGGGCCCCTGGGCCCAGATGTATTAAGGGCCCCCCATTTATTGTCGTATATTTGGGAGGGGGGGTTTGGGGGTCCTCCCCCAGAATTTTTTTCATTTGTTTGATGTGATTTCTTGTATTCTGGTGCATTTTGGGGATGGCCAATACTAAATTCAATCAGATTCATGAATAGCCTACATCCTGATTTGTTGATATTGAGGCAATGATTCCATGCAAAGGCTTGGGCTTCAGAGCCCCCTGACCCCTTGGGCCCCTGGGCCTGGTAGGCCCGTGCAGTAATCCATCCCTGGCATAATGTTATCACTTCACTGACAATATGGAGACATATTTCACGTCAACAATAGAGATGAAAACTAGCTTTCGGTTAACGGAGATGCAGATCATCTGCCGAGGTTCAGTTTGTCAGTTTCACTTGCGCAGACACGTAGGCTACAGTAGCCTAGGCCTACATTGAAACTCTACATGGACACTCTACTAGGCAATTTAATGTTATGCTTCTATATTTTATGACACCAAAATTAAGAAGTATGCTATATCTTGATCGGGAAAACTTTTAGTTTATTTTTCTTTCATCCGATAATAGCCTGCTGCAAATTAACAGACAGAAGCACGGCAGGGCACGCCCCAAATGAAAATGAATGAATGGAACCTCGCTTCTCGCGTCAGTCAGGAAAAACACTGTTCACCAAGTCATGAAGATCAGCTATCCAGCAGCAGTGTGTGATGTTTAGCCTAGGCTGAGTGTAATCTTAGGTAATGTCATGTCATGTATAAGAACTAATATTGCCTGGCAATACTACATTGAAATAGCGGCGGCCATGTATCCAGGCATTTTGGTGTTAAAAGTTAACGTTAGTTTGCTTTGCATGTGAACATGATGTGACTTGCGATGTACTGTATGACACGAAGCAGTAGCCTAACATTCCCTTGAACTAAAATTAGTAGCCTATTACAAATAATTTAGATATTAAAATCATATAGCAAATTATAGCCTAATGACATACTACAATTATAGCCTTATGATATATTACCAAAAAAAGTCGAGTCCTCGACGAGTCATCGCGAGTGCGAATGCACGAGTCCAAGTCCAAGTTCGAGTCATTTAGTCCTCAAGTCCAAGTCAAGTCACGAGTCTCTAAATTTAGCTAATGACTTGGACTCGAGTTCGAGTCTCGGACTAGAGTACTACAACACTGAAACAATCTATTTCATGTTCGGTCAGTACTACTGGTAATATTTGTCATGGCATGTAGACTGCAATTTGTTTAATAATTATTGGCCAGATGTAAGATAAGATACCTGAAATGCGCTAATTAAAGCCCACGGCATATAATACCACCAAAGCGTGTTGAGTCCTAATAATAATAGCGGCTTATTGTTACGTGGTAGCAAATCATGTTATCAAAGAAATAGACGTAATGTAGGAATGCACACAGATATATTGCAACAGGTAGGCTAATGGTGTAGGCCTATCTGACGAAGACCTGAGTGG
This sequence comes from Alosa pseudoharengus, assembly GCF_046254945.1. NCBI lineage: Eukaryota > Metazoa > Chordata > Actinopteri > Clupeiformes > Clupeidae > Alosa > Alosa pseudoharengus. The sequence continues at coordinate 30,522,368 of NW_027468674.1, read as the reverse complement.
TTGGAATGTCATACTTGTACACTGTGCGCAAAGAAGACTATCCTCACATTTTTACCTTTGCTGTCAAAGAAATCCCATGAACACGGGAAGGCCTAGGGTAGCCTATACTGTACATCAGATGGCCTAAAGATTAGGCCCCTCTGCATAGCAATAATTTGCATGCAGTAATTTCAACACTGACCTTGATCTAGCCTAGTTTGGCTATTTAAAGCTACTTTATTGCCAAAACAACACAATGTAAATGAACTATAACAAACAATAAAGGACTTAAAGGAATACGCCCCCCCTAGGTGAAATTGGGTCTCTCCCCGCAGTCCCTAGAGTTGGATGAGTGAGCCAAAGCGTTTTATAGCCGACCCAGCCATTGTCCTAATCTAGAAACGGCCCGGTTAGCTTTAGCTTAGCGTAGTCGCTGTAATCCGGCGCTGCCAGCTAGCATGTCGTTCAAAAGTGAATAAAATAACTCAAGATTTTTTATAATTATTTCTCGTAACCTGTACATTCACATCGAGTACAAATATCAATGCAAATTAACACGAAGGGATTTAGTAGACCAATTTAGATTTGGAACTATTTTCGGGCATAGCACTGGCAAAGCACCGCTGCCAGGCGCAAAGACATCACGCAGCATCTGTAAACCCTCAACTTCCGGCACGATTTGTATCAAGCATCGTGATATTTATGGCAGGTATCGTATCGAAGTCATAATTTTGGTATCGTGACAACACTACTGCCATCACCCACCAACAGTTGTCCTGAAATGTGTGTCTGTCATCCTGAAGCGACAAGACCATGTCTGGCCTGGCAAGACCAGGTGTGTACTGATCCAGCTGCCGTTGGGTTTTAACTCCCAGCCCTCTCAGTCCTCCGGGAAGAGTTTCTCTCGGAGCCGGTAGTACTGGCCCTCCATTTTCATGAGCTGCTGGTGCGTGCCCTGCTCCACCACCTCGCCGTTGTCCATGACGATGATGTGGTCCGCTCGCTCTACTGTCTGCAGCCGATGGGCAATCACCAGCACTGTCTGGCCCTCGGCCCCGTTCAGAACCGCTTGGACCTGGCAAACCACACGGAGACACACAGTACTCTGAATAAGGATACTGTGAAGGATGCTAACCTTTACTGAGAAGAGATTTCAGTAGCAGGTGTGAGAAGAATGTGGCAATAGTGGTTTGACTACCCATACCCAAACACTTGTTTTTGCCTCTGCTGTTGCATTGAAATCTTTGACACATTCAGAGTTTTTTTTTTCAAAGAAAAATGCAATTTACCTTGAGTGCTTACTACTAATCTACCCTGACCTATGAGCCTCCCTCACTGCATGACTAGATTGAGGAGGTAGTGTTGATTAATGCAGTGCAGGCCATCTTAACCTGGGAAAGCAGGTATGCTGAGAGCTTTCATTAGTTTCCCCCTTGAAAATCTGCTGGAAGAGCTCATTACAAAGCAGCACTGCCACTACGCCTACTGGAGCCTGATTGCCAGAAAAATGGAGCGTAAACTGGGCTGGCCCCTACATTTGAACACCCCCCCCCCCCCCCCTCAAAAAAAAATGTTATTCATCTAAAAAAAAAACATGATGGTGAAAAGAAATACCAAAAATAATTTATAAAGGATTCCGCCCTTTTTTTCTCCAGTGCAGTTAAGAACCTCCATAGTGTGTGAACTGAGAGCTGAAACTGGTATGGTGTAGGTGTAGATGATGTGAGAGACTAGAACTAGCACGTACAGCCTCCTGTGTGTTGACGTCCATAGAGCTGGTGGCTTCATCCAAGATGAGGATCTGAGGTCTCCGCACCAGGGCGCGGGCAATGGCAATGCACTGCTTCTGGCCAGCAGACAGCTGATCTCCACACTCCCCCACATCTGAACCAAGAGCATCAGACAGACAGAGAGAGAGAGAGAGAGAGACAGACAGACATGCAGGCAGGAATCAGATGCAACTCATTTCGTGATTATAGCATCTCATGTCATGATAATAGCCTTATAGTATTTGTTCCATTATCATATGTCATTCACTCATCCCATACCTCTAAATATACACACACACACACACACACACACACACACACACACACACTCTGTGTTAGGTGGGTATCTGTTATACTGAACAAGAGAGGTGTTAAATTCCTTGTGCTGTAGAAAGGGGATTTCCCACAGTGGCCAATCAACAACCAGGGCTATCTAAACATTACACCACATGACGCAGGATACAACGTCACTGCACAGTTAGCTGGTGGACATGGACATGCACTGTCTGAATAGCCTGAATGCCCAACCAAAGAACCGAAGCAACAAAAACAAAACAAAATCACCAACAGAGCAGCCTTTGTGAGCATTTAAGTGGGATTATCAAGCAGGCACCTTCCTTCATTGGTATTTTGTTGAAATAGGCCCATGACATCTCCAGAAGGCTCAACAGTAGTATATGACATCCCAGACCCATACCCCTCCACACTCATGATGGGTTCTCTAACAACATTCTTCATTCCTGCTGAGGTCTGGTGTTTTGTTGGTGTTTGGTTCAAATATACCACACCTGTTAGGTGCTGTATTGTCTTGCCAAAGGTGAGATGGCCATTCATTTGAAATATTTTTTTGTGACATATATATTTTACAATTCAAAAGACAGAACTGTTGCATTTCTATTTTTGTTCAGTGTAAATACTGTATATGACAAACAGGTATTTGAAGAATGATTTAATGATCACAATAATTATTGCATTCAAGATACAGTATTTTATAGTGTATGTATAATTGCACTGTGTTTGCATATTGAATATCATCTGTTGTGTGTATCTAACCTGTGTCATAGCCATCCTGTAGTTGGCAGATGAAGTCGTGAGCGTTGGCTCTCTTTGCTGCCTCCTTCACCTGTTCCTCGCTGCAGTCCTTCAGGCCGTAGCCGATGTTGTATCTGACCGAGCCTGAGAACAGCACAGGATTCTGGGATACCACAGCCATCTGAGGGAGGAGAAAGGTCATCAGAACAAGACAGGGAGAGGAGGAAATGCAATTAGTAGGATGATCATGTTCAGAGAGGTAACATTTCATTTTGATAGGATCATGTCCTTCTTTTGACATTTTCACCCTCTCAGGTTCCTTGCACAAATTCTTCCTCAAATACTTTTAGATTAGCATTGAGTAAAAACCTATTCGATAGAAGGTCAACTGTAACATACGTGCAAAGCCCATAGTGAGGGCTTTCCACAGAGAAGGCATTTCTCTTGAGATTTAGTTACTGCTTATGTACTGTTTCATTTATGGTTGTGAAGATAAAGGAAATGCAGCTATCAATAGGTTTTAATTGCTAAAAAAATATAATACTGTCTAATGCAACAATTGTTCTAATTGCGTCTGGAATTGCAACTGGAATTGCATTAGACCAGTTCAAATTACTTTAAACTTGAAGGGCATTTGAACAGCTCCACCAAAGACAAATGGTATATCTCCCTTTGTCAGCGAAAGTTAAACTAAATTCATGGATCTCACCAAAAATCGAATGGGTTCTTCCTCGGGCCATGTTAGTTATTCTATAACACAGGCACGTAAATGGAACACAAACACACACACACACATTTTTCTTCTATTAGTTTTCACAAGGGGACAACACAACACGCAAAACAAAGGTATATTTTATGAAAGCCATCTTCAATAACAGCTTTCATCTCATATTATGTAAAGGAAATCCATAGTCCAATAAACTGCACGGAAGAAAATAACAGCATCTGTAGATAATTGTGCACAACCTTCAACTTAACCAACGACAGAATACAAAGAACTCATGACCTGTTTATTGCCTCTAGATTGCGAAAGCATATAATTGTACTTTAATGTACATTCAGTGTTTCCCACAAATTTAATTCTATTTGTGGTGGTAGGTTTGCAGAATTAACTTGAATGCAACAGTTTTTAACAAATTACCGCAGCGTGGTTATGATACTAACCAGATTTAAGCACAATTTAGTACAACCTGGAAAATCATTCTGTGGTGGTTAATGTTGATATTGTGGTGGGCCGCCACAAATAAGTCAATGTATGGGAAACACTGACATTGTTTTTTATAACCACAGCATATGAATCACTGAACAAATTAGTCATGCAGTCCACTTTAAATTCATCAAAAGTTCAGCATGTAAGTTTCGTTTATTGAAAATAAAGTTTCTTTCTACTCATTACAAGCAAGCTAGGCTCATACTTCAGCACATCAGTATCTGGCTATAAGAGCTATGCTGGAGGAGCACACAGCCCGTGTAATGTGATGAAGTAACCATACACCGATAGCCCTTTAGAAAGTCAAAGTTAGCCATGTAGGTGGTGGCATTGATGAGAAATTGGCTTTCTCTCACGGCTCTTCCCAGAGTGCGGAGATGTGGGTAGTGATGGAGAGCTGGTGGTAATGGGAGGTAATGAGAGCTGGTGTGCCTACCTTGCTGCGCAGGTACCGGTGCTCGTAGTGGTGGAGCGGCTCCCCGTCCAGCAGCACCTCCCCTCCCTGCGGCTCATAGAGGCGCTGCAGCAGGCTCACGCACGAGCTCTTCCCACCACCAGAGAGCCCCACCAGCGCAGTCATGCGCCCCGCAGCTATCTCCAGCGTCACATTCTGAGGAGGCAGTCCAAAAATTAAAAACAGAAAAAAAAACTTTGCAGCCATGGTTACAGAGTTTGGAACTTCAAGCACTAAATGGACTTCAATAATTAAAGGAAAGATATATTGGAGTATTGGAGTGTGGAGTAAATCAACTACACAGTGAAGTGACTAGCTAAAAGGCTTAAATATTCAAAAGATTTCTCATTTATAGTAAAGCCATAGCCCATCATTCATCTCAGGCAACCTGATGGAACTCTTCCTGTTTTTATGAATTCCCCTGTTTTTCTCACCCTCAGTGCCTGGACATCCTGGCGAGAGTGGTACGAGAAAGTGACCTTGTGGAAAGCTAGCTTGCCCTCCAGTTGTTTGGGTACCAACGAACCCTCCTCCTTCATCCTCGGTTTCCTGTCGAGGAGCTGGAAGACTTTGACAGATGACGTCACCGTGTTCAGCATGTCTCCATAGATATATACCAGGTGCTGAAAATAGATATGGGAGTGCAGGCAGTGCAATTACCTTTCATCAGTGCAAAAACTTCACAAGCTACTTTGCTTAAAAGCATGTTGCTTTTAAGTTAAAAGGGTGCCAGAAAGAAGCCTCCCAATTTTATATTAAAGGTCATTAAAGGTACGTTATTACTTGTTCTTGAGGTGTTTTGAAGGAATCACCATTTTTATAACATCCTCAATTTCATTTAGATGGTCATGGGAAGAATAGATAAACAGACCCGTCATTCCCATTAAAGCACCAATAAGGAGTTTTAGTCCAAACTATCAACCTAACTACTAAAAAGTTTAAAACCTTACACAGACCAACAATAGCGCAAGCAACACTGAAAAAGGACTTGCTAGGATTCTGTCATTAGGTAATATAGTTGCCGATGCTGTGCTGTGATAGCTGAGCTGCATAGCACAACCTAGGGCTACGTGGCTAGTTGGATGAAAGGTGGCTAGTTTATTGGTCCTATGACATTCTTGCATACTGCCTTTTAAACCAATCAGGCAAGTCAGTTGGCTTTTAGTTAGCTAGTTATTTGTAGATGAAAACCCCACCGTTGGTTTGAAATTGCATGTAGGAGTGTGTTTTACCTTCATATTGGTGGCCATGTCTTTTTGATAGAGGACGAAGGAGAGCAGGCTCCCCATGCTGAGCTGCTGGGAGGCGATGAGGGCTCGCCCCACGAGCAGCATCAGGACCTTTATTCCAACTGTCACCGTCTGCACAAGGACACACACAAACAGAGTTGTACAATCAGTATCTTGTCATTAGGAACTAGAATTACTGGGCTGCAGTAGTGCATCTTCACACAAGCTAGCATTAGCAATAAAATCAGTTTAATTAAATTGTTTTCAATTAAGAAGTTCTCGCTGTACGCAAAGTCACACTGTGTTGTACTGCGCAATGCAGCGGGACGTTTTGACCAGAATTTGTTTTGGACGCCCCATCTCTATTGTCTTTCTGTAGTTTGCGTTGCTCTGCTATTTTGAACGAGAAATATAACACAATAGAAGGGCATATTCAACGGATTCAGTGTGGACAGAGAGCATTTAATGTCATGCGACAGTTGCTCGCTCAGATGCAGTTAGGATACACAGTCAAGGCATTCCAGATGCATAGCTTCATAAGAATGTGAGGTCACAGTGACAAAATTCAATAGGTTTATTGTAGTTCGTAAAAAGAGTTTGTATTTTGTATAAACATGTACAAAATACAAAAACTGAAGAAATCCCCTCAAGGTGTTCTTACACATGCAAGCACATAAATTAGACAAACATAAGGCCACAGCAATCCAAGTAAACCTTTACGCTATATCAGAGGAAATTCTCTCAAGGTGTTTTGAGATATCACATTCTCAAGAATGTCTCAGACATATTTACGGATGGATGGCGGACAAGCCGAAAACATAATGCTTCCATCCACAGTTGTCACCAGGGTAGAGGCATACATTGCTGAATGTTGCACTATGGTGCATAACTTATTGTTCTTCTTATTCTGACAAACAATTGAAAATAATCCCAGTGAGTGCATCAGTACGGTTCTATCCTGCAAATTTACCAACCTAACCTTCACCCAGTTAGAGACCTGCAAATACATTTTAAAGCGCCCATTCTTTCAGATGGAGCCTAGCTTAAGCTCATCTGTTTTCTGTGTGCCCAGTAGAAGGACAGAGCCTGAGCCGAACGCGCTGAGCTGTGCTGTGCAAGATACGCTCTGACAGAGAGATTAATCAGAGCGCTTGTTTAAACTCAATGGGGCAAAACGAGCCAACCTGAAAGTGCAAAGACTATGGATCCCATCTGACATCTAATTAGGTTTGAAATATCGAGCGAGCTTCTGGTTTTTAACTTTTTGGTACTTTTGGAGGTTTTTGGAGTTTTTGTTACTGCAAAAAAAGTTACTCCAAAACCCCAAACTAAAGGAAACAAATCAACCTGAGACTTGAATGACTGATTAAAAACAACATTGTCATATCATCAACAATGTCATCAACTTTGTTTATCATCAACACATACTGTATATAACTACACACCATGGAAAATGTGCACGTAGATTGTTCTAGAAAGTTTGTTATGTGGCAGACATGCCAGTGCCCATGGTAACCATAACTGGCGACTGCAGTAAAGCATCCTGCTGAAGGGGAATACAGAGCATGTGCATAACAGATTATCCTAACAGCTTGCAAGCTACTGAACTCTGAAATGAGTTGGCTTGTGGTCCCATTATCTTTCCCATTGAGGCCAGGACTCATTTACATTAAATCTCCCTCGTGCCCCATGAACATAAAGTACAGGCCCCTCCTGTGCTCACTGGTCTGTTCAGGCAATGCCTCTGGGAGCAGCACCGCAATCGCTTCACTATTGGAAATGTAGCTGTTAACACCTGTAAGTAACATTGTCATCACTTTGCATTTGCTTGCTTGTGCAGACATCAGAGGATTATGGCTCTACGTGCGGACAAAGTCCATTCAGGGTGATAGCATATTTTTACTACCATATGTATCTGGAGACTCAGTCAGGAAGATGTAAAATCAGGAAACAGGCTTTTATTCTTTTCAATGATGGGCCAGTGCCCATCAAGGGAGAGGACATGTTTGTGTCCCCCCAGCAAGGGTTTCACCAGTATTCTCTAAATATACAAAACAAGTCTTATGCTTAAGTAAGTTACAAACAAAGTAGGGAGTGACCTCTAGTTCCAACCGCCTTGATGGGCACTGGTCTCCAGATAAATATGGTAGTAAAAATATGCTATCAAGGGCACATGTTATACTGGAGGTTTCATAGCAGAGAAGGAAGCACAAAACACTTACAATACCAATGTCACTGGTTTAACACAACATATACACATCCTGTTAAGGTGTGCACTTTTCCTGTTCTGTAAGTCTTACTCAGGGAAAAACATTTGATATATCAAACCACTACATTAATGAACATTGTATGAGTTTTCAGCACTTCAGACAATGCCTGACGAAGATCTCTGATCAAAACGTTGCATAATAACTGTTATGGGAGCATCAAACAGTGTACAGATCCTTCTTTTGATTTTTAACAGCATTTCAGTTTTGCCATCTAGTAAAACAGAACAGGGTAGTGCTATATTTCTTTACCTTCACTGGTCTCTGGCATGGCCTGGGGGTTAGATGAGATAAAATAAGAGATTAGGTTAGAAGAGGCTCTCTTACCCTCCTGAGCAGCAGATGCACGGCGCTGTAGATGCCCTTGCGCTTCTTGATGTTGAACATCTTGTCGAGGGCCTCCTGGTAGCGGTGCAGCTCCTGCTGCTCGGCGTGGAGGCTGCGCACTGTGCGCACCGCCCCGATGACCTCGCCGGCCAGCTCCCGCGTCTCCGCCTGGCAGTCCTGCAGCTGCTGGGATAGATCCTGCACCAGGGACGAGAAGCACTTACTAACCAAGCTGACCACAGTAGCAATAAGACCAACGTAGGATCGTTCTCTCCACCTATGTGCGGATCAGTGAACCACAAACTGGGGGGACTGTGAAATGTCTGAAAGCGGAATACCATGTTGTATGGAGATTTTATGGACATCTAACCCATAAAAATACACAGAGACTGACCAACTTCGTACCATATTCCTAAATTAATGTTACTACTTAATAAAATGAACATAATGTTCTACCACTAAGGGGTGAGTGTCCACGGTATCTAGTGCAATACCATAGGTCTATTATTAGACTATAATGTCATTGACAGTTAAGAACAAACTCAAGAGTAGTCTTGCTCACTTTTGCTCAGAGTATGCCTGAGAGAAAATCCTCACAAGGCAAGCAATACAAGGTGAGCTTTTGTGTATCTCCTCATAACTCTTGTCTAGCTTGTGTACATCTCTCTTATAGCTCTTGTATATCTCCTGAGGACAGCTCTACCCAGCAACTGCTTGTGGCAATATAGCTCCTAGCTTCAAGAGGAATAAAACAGGGGGAACAAATACTATTTCAGGCTCCATGACATGTGTCACCATGTGTGACTCAGACTGTACGCGTTGCAATGATAAATAATCTCTTGCTAAGCAACGGGATGTAGTTTTCATCTCTGGTAAAAAAAAACACATGAATGTAGTGTTCAGTTCCAGGAAAAAAAACAGAGCACCATATCTAGCTGTAGTGCCGTATTATACCCAGACACATAAAATCACATAATTCCTCCACTTACACAACTCTTAGAGATCTGGTTTTTCTGTCCCTAACACCCCTTCTAAAGAACACCTAATAATTTTGCAAGAGCAAACAGAGTTTCATGTTATAATGCCTGCTTTGTTTAACTACATTATAATTATTATATTATAATATCACTGTGCGGCCCTATACAGTATGTGCATGCATTAGATCACAAGCTCACTCGTAAGATACATGTGAAATGTGAACAAAACATTGCTTTGAATTGCTATAAAATTCCCTGAATGGCTAAACTGAACGGCATCAGCTGCAGCATGTGTGTGTTCACCTGTGAGAGCGTGTTGTAGGAGTTCTGCAGCAGGGCCGTCAGGGGCATCTCGACGCAGGCCAGCAGCGTGAGCTCCCAGGAGAGGCCCAGCATGAGACACAGCATGCCTGTGGTCTTCACCAGGCTGCGCAGGAGCACGTTCACGTTCATGGCCACCGAGCGGCCCATCTTATCGGTGTCCGAGATGAGCCGTGATGAAAGGCTACCTGCACGTGCGTATGTCAAAACAAAACATTTCTAAACATCTTTAAGACTGGCAAAGATAGAGAACGCTTCATATGTTCTGCTTACTGAAGTGCATTAGGGCCTATGTCAATATCCGAATGCAGTAGCCTACATTTTTAATGCACTGACCTGGCTTGTTTTCTTCAAAGAAGGTAATCTCTTGCCGCATCAGGTTCTGAAAGAGCATGTGTCGTATTCTCTTGTTCATTCGACAGAGGCTACACATGAACATACCTCCACGTAGGCCTCCAAATAGAGAACTGAAAAAGAGAGGTTTATAGATTATTATTTTTTCTGAGGACAAAATCTCTTTTGGATATGTGTTATGGTACTGAGCAATAAAGCTATTATCCGGAGTCCTTATAAATTATATTACCTGCCCAAAGAGAACAGACCCATGAGGCCAATCGCCGAGAGGAAGCTGTCATGATCATAGGTACCACTTAGAATATCAATCACTTTCCCAATATATATTGGAATGTAAGTCTCCCCTACAAGAGAAAATGAGAGTATGCACAATCTTCAGGAAGCCATTTAAGCAAAAGCCTGCTCTTTTGTGTGATCTAGCCAAAATGTTCTAAATTCACTTACTGGGGTATACAGTGTATAATCTTTTCAGGTTCTCGTTAAAAGGAACATCATTGGTGAGTTTTTCTTTATATCTGAGTAAGTTATTTGTATTGTTATAATCAGCAGAGTGGTGAGAAGGACACTCACCCAGAGCTGTCAAGGTGAGGAAAAAGAAGGCAGCTCCCAGGTAAAGGTAGTCTGGATATGAATAACGTACCACCCTCATGAGCAGTGCCCGGGCCTCTTGTTGCTTAATTTGCTTTCCGCTATCACCCTTCGCCTTGTCAGGGAACACCCACTCCCACAACAGACATGCCATGCTTGCGGCCGCTGCACACAGGGCCACCATCCCGACATCGGGAACTGGGCAGTTGTTTTGTAGGGTGAACGGAACCAACGTTTTTACAGTCTCGTAAGTGGGGGAGAGGAGACACAGTGCTGCAACCCATCGCACCAGCACCATCTGCTGTATCTTCTCAACATTGATCAACAGCGCCAAATGGTGAAGTATAGCCCAACATACCAGCCTGTAACACCATAGCCATGTAACACCGACGCTGTTTGTGACACCTAAACTCACGACGGAAAGCCAAACTAATAGCCACAGCAAAGCGTCAAAAGCCAGAAGAAACACATATGGTTTCACAAGTGCAAGTGTCCCCGACATTGTTCATGGAAATGGAGAATGCCAATCACACTCGGTAGCCTAATCCTAGAAGACAAAGGCAGAGAAAACAATAATGTTTATGGTCATAAGAAACAAGTTCACTAGAACATAACATCTAAGATTTCGATTTTTTTGGCTAATCACACACGCTACGCTAGCTAGTCAACGCAACGAATTGCATCAGTTATAATGCTATAAGATTTACCTAAACACTATTTAGGCTAGCCTATACTCACATTAAAGTAGCTCTGAAACGTATGGAGGCTTATTTCAAGATAACACTAATGCAAAAAAGAGCGCGTTTAACTACCATTTCCACTGACTGAATGCAGGGACGGAGAATTGTTTCACTTTCATTTTCTGTTGTCAGGTTGACGTATTTGAATTTCTGTTTCACCACATGATCTTACAGTAGCAAAGTTCAGCCACACGATGGCACTCTCATGCTGTAGCAAGCAGAGCCGTATAGACGTGTGAGGACAACATGCATAAGTAGGCCTAGGCTAAAGTAATAGCCTATACAATGACAACAACACTAAGGGATAGTCTGCCTGTCGAATACTTTCAGGAAAATAGGCTACATATTTTCTCACTCCTACAACCTCTTTTTATTGATGAAGTATGTTAACTGGATAGGCTACCCATCTCGTAGGCAGTATAAAACATCAATGTCTGAAAATGTACATGGGTGGATGTCAGGCTACCTTGTGTGTGCGCTCTCTGATTGTTCCCCCACCTTTCCCAAAATATAATAAGCCTAGAAACAATGAGATGGCAAACACCAAGAATGCATGTTTTACCTCAGCTGTTCACTCATCTTTCTCACTTCATTATCGTCTCCATCATAAAACACATAATGGTGTTGTTGGTTCCGTAATGTGTCTATACCAGAAAATATCCTACCTTAGAATCCACTGGTGTATTTAGCGGATCTTGCATGGAAATACCCTTTCAACTTGAGAAAGCTATGGTTGAACACAAAACATGCACAAAACTGAGCAAAATCCTGAATTAGAAATTGAATTCCATTATGCATATTACGTAAAGCAATACATTTGTTAACATAGCCCTTTGTGTATTGTTAGGAGCCTTTTGGGGTTTCTCATTAGTCAACCCTGGAGTGAGCAATAGGTTGTGTGGGGCCTTGTGACCTCTGGGCTCTGTCCCCCGGGGCCCGTGCATTAATCTGGGCCAGAGCCATCTCTATGGCTCTGGATATTTCGAAACGTCATGTTATTTCTCATAGACAATCCACGCCCGGAAGTTGGATGGATACGGAAGTTACGGAGGCGGGACTTATTCTGGAGAGGTCAATAAGTACCACCCCTCCACTAACAATCTCCCGAGACATGTCGGCGTACCTGGATGATCCATACGACATTGGAGCGCAAATCGTGAGGGACTCTCTTCGCAGGGCGAGGGGTTTTAGAGACCGCCAGAAAATATATATAGCCTACCCGGACGATATTCTCTATGAAGATATAGATTGTCAGCCGAGGGAATTCGTTATCTTTGTCAGATGATCTAGGAAGACGTCTCATAGCAATGCCCGTACGTGGACATTCATGTATTCAATCGGCGATGCAAGAATACTGTAGGCCTATGTTCTAAAATAAATCGGACATAGGCCTACAGTATGCTGAACATCTGAGCAAGAATAGCCTAAAATAAATCGGACATAGCCTACAGTAGGCCTAATAAATAAAAATCACCATTTTAACAAACTTGTTGAATTGAATGTCATATTACTGTACCCTGCACATAAAGGCTACACATTTCCACAGCACCAGAATCCGACCGAATGCCTCCCTCAACCCCCTCCATAATCGGCCTTCCACTATTATTTGCGATGGCCAACTCCTCTCCCAGATAGCAAGGTGACATTGATATGATGTTGATTTTCCATCCAAATCATCATTAGGGCCCGAGCACCGAAGGGATTATTATTATTATTGAGTATTATTATTGTTATTCTACTTTTTTGCTTTCCTGTTTTTGAGGTGGTTAACATGGTCGAAAACTCTTGAAATTTGGCACACACGTCAGGTGTCACGCAACGCAGTTAGGAACAAGAGCTTGACTCCGGGCGTGGCCCAGGGACTCGCTAGCGCCCCCTTAGGTGACTGATCCCGTGGTTGGCATATATTTTGAGGTGGTTAACATGGTCGAAAAGTCTGGGAATTTGACACAGAGATCAGGGGCCTGTACTACGAAGGGAGCTTAACCTACCCAGATGTAACCCAGGGTTACTTTGTTAAACCGGGGTTGACAAAACCTGGTTATCTTTAGTGGTGTTAATCGGTACTACGACGCTGATTATTAAGTTGATTTGTTGAGCCGGGGTTAACCTGTGCGCGTTCACATAAAAGGGGCGGGTTGCAGCGCAAGTCACCACTTTCAATGATGACGCGATCACCTTATTTTACGGATGAGGAATGCACAATTATTATGACAAGTTATGATTCGACAAATACGTCGGCAGTGAGCAAAACAAGGCTGTTGGCAACGTATTACAGATCGGGTAGCCTAAAAGTAAAGTTTTATTCCCACATGTTCTTCAAATATGTGTTACGGAGGATTAGTAGCTTACTGAATGTCTGAAATGAGTTGAAATAATTAAATAGCCTAATTTGAGTTCATAGAAAGGCCTACAGATGCAACCCAATTCAGAAGTGGGCATATAGATTAGGCTAATAAGGATAATTGAATGTTTAAGTAGCCCCCATTGACTGATTTAGTATATGCCTAATCCTGTGAACATTTCAGATGCAACACCATTGCCAAACGCACATGGCAGCAGGTGAAAATGAAACACAAAAACATTAACAAAAACATTATTCAGAATAGTAGGTTTATATAGTTATAGCTTGCATTAATATTTCTTAATTATGAAAACATGTAGGCTGTTTTACAGCTAACAAGAAACAGGTGTCTTCGAACACTATAGGAGGAAAGGCACCAGAGTGTTTTACAGTAGCAGCCCAGATAGCAGACAGGCATTGAAACTATGTAGAATCAACATTGCATTGCTAGCCTAAGTTGACTCAAGCATGAATGAGTTTGTAAGTTAGACCGTAGGCTACGATGTACATAGACTGTAAACATGCCCGATTTAATGTAGTACAATTTCACTTTGAAACATTATCGTTAGATAAATAAATGCTTGCTTACCATTAAGGTGGAGCGGCGAACTTGACAGAGAGCTGAACACTTTTGGTCTGACTGAACCGTTGCTCAAAATGATCTCCCGCTGGACAGTTCAAACGTCGTCGCGCGGTCAACTAAAAACCCACTACTTTTCAATCACCACGTCACCACAGTTGCTGTTTAAGAGAAAGACGTGATGAAAAAAACCCATTGACAACAGTTAAGCATGTGTAGATCTATTCTGTTTTAGGATTTAGTATTCGCCAGCAGGAGAGGAAACATCAGAAGAATGCAGGGAAGAGTAGATTCCTCCTCGATTTCCTGTCAGCAAATTCAGAATGCAAATGTCATGCAAACATCTGCTTTCAGAAAATGTACAGTCACAAAACAAAACAAACATGTCGTCCATGAAAGACACCCAAAGCAGGCCTACATATCGAACTAGAAGTGAGAATGGATAAAAACAGACTAGTTTTCCACATTTCGTTATATGTTTCAGACTCATCTTAAAATGGATTCAATTACTTTTTTTTCTTATCAATCTATCAGGTGCTTGGAGTGTTTTGTAAATTTGTAAAAAAAAGACTGAAATATTGCATTCACATAAGTATTCAGACCCTTTGTTATGATGCTTGCAACTGAGCTCTGGTGCATCCTGCTTCCTTGAGATGCTTCTACAACTTCATCCAGGATACTCTGTTTGGCTGAGCAGGCAGATCTAAATTTACAAAACACTCCAAACACCTGCTTTTTTTGTGGAGTATTGGAGTATAGTGTGTAGACTGATGAAAAGAAAATAATTGAATCCATTTAAGGATGGATAAGTCTGAAACATAATGAAATGTGGAAAACGTCAAAGCTGAAAACTTTCCAGTTGCACTGCACAGTTGGTTTGATATTATTAAGAGATTGAATCCATAAATCCTTCCACTGGGCCACTGGCATCGACCGCAGTTCCATGGAAGGGGTGTAAAGTGTGTGAGTGGCGTGACTCACAAATGGCAACTATTCATTCATTGCCCTCTTAACAAACACTGGCAGGTAAAGCATGCCTAGACATGGTCCATGACGCTGTGCCAACTCAACCCCAAAAATATACAGTGGACCTTTAAGGACAGGTTTACCGGTACTTATTCCATTTAAAAACATAGTCATATTTTTAAGGCATTTAACATTTATTTGTTATAAATACATTCTATTTTATATTATATCCAGCAATTTATACAATGGCCATCTCTAAATATAACAAGTTCATATTATAAACTTTTTATGGCAAAGAATATGGCTGAAGTGCCACAAATATACTGGCTTATTACAAAACCTGAAGCAGTGACCAAAATGATCAGTATATGATTGGAATACATCTATAGCTCTATTCTCTATGTAACTTGAAAAATACTTCTGGAGCATTTCCATGTAAAGATCCTCACTGGTTGAGAGAAAAAAAATACATATTGTCAACTTTTGAGGCTTTAAATAATCACCTCTCTCCTCCCAATCTCTAACTACTTCCATAGCATTCAGTTATAGCATTGGGTGATCCATCCCTTTAAAAGAAATGAATAACAGCAAGGCCTGTCTAGAAAGGCCATATTAGCACTTCCTCTGGTACAAAAGAAACACATTCAGTAGTAGTAGTGAAACGTTAAGCATCTTACAGACATGTATCAGCAGTATACAGCCTGTAGCAGACAATAAGGACATTGCTGGTATTCAGTGCAGCAAAAGCTTAAGAAGGAACAGTCACTTACTCATACAATTGTTAAGTGAGAATACAGAGAGATATTTAAACAAACTGAGGGGCAGATAGAGGAACACACTAATTGGTCGGCAGATAGGCAAAGACAGAGAGACATAGATTAATATATCATACTGATATGACGTGCAATTTAAGTTCAGAAGAGAACTTGTGTGGAAGCTTCTGAAGAAAGATAAACTGCAATCAAAGAACATCAGTTGTGCAGTAATGCACACAAAGAACATCAGTTGTGCACTAATGCACACTAAGGTATGAGGCGCGTAACTGAAGCGTTCCGTTCGCGGCGCATAAAATCCATTTTAAAAGACTGATAATTTTTTTCGAACGTACAAGCCGCCATCACGTCTGGTGTAGCTACCGGTACTTCCATTGATTATAGTGGCAGCTAATTGTTGCAGCAGACGCTACGCGAACGGAACGCTTCAGTTAC
Organism: Alosa pseudoharengus; assembly: GCF_046254945.1. Lineage (NCBI taxonomy): Eukaryota > Metazoa > Chordata > Actinopteri > Clupeiformes > Clupeidae > Alosa > Alosa pseudoharengus. The sequence continues at coordinate 30,506,023 of NW_027468674.1, read as the reverse complement.
GTGCCTGGTGTAGCTCATACCTAAGAACATCAGTTGTGCACTAATGCACACATGCTGCATGTGGACACAGATACATGTCTGGTCCTTCCATCACAGCAGGTTAAAGGCACCATACGGCTTTGGCTTGAAAGCTTCATTCAGTGATAGTAGTATGGATGTGTCATTGTGTTATGGTTAGTAGTATGTCATTGTAGTGTGGATAGTGGATGGGACACTGATAGTCCCAAAAATGCTTAATTTGGCTTGAGACTGAATTCACAGCATGTATATATGTAGCATGCTTTTAACACACTGGCATTTTCTTATGGTCCGTCAGTATCACAGCTTGTGTTGTCAAATTCCATCTGAAACATTCTAAAATATCATATGGTTTCTACAGTATGTTCACCATGCATACCCGTACAGTGTAAAACAGAAGTCCATTTCCATGATCTCTGTGAACAGTACATCCTGCGAAAATGTAACATAGCTAAGTTATTTCCTACCTGTTGGCACAGTGCTTGCCAACTTTGAGGGAGCCTAGTATAAAAGGCATTTTGGTTCTGCTGTTGAGAGTCATTCGACTGCCAGACGGCTGTGCAATAACACCCATGTCAGTGGCAGATGGAGAGTCATATGAGTGAATACATCATGGCTTTGAGGCCATCAACAGATAATCAATTAAGGCTGATTGAAACAAGTAAAGCTCCCGAATCCTAACTTCAAAGCACATCTTGCGTCACAGTAAAAAACTGTGGACCAACACAAACCCATGTACAACTTGGCTATATCTGCAGCGCGGGTGTGTTCAGGAGTGTTGGGTCTGGCACAGGATCAGGTCCACTCACACAGATGGGTGACCTAGACCCCGCCCGTCTGGGACTCAGCAGCACCTTTGTCTCTGTCGCCCTCTGTGGGCACGCTGCGGTACTGGCACTCCGGGACCAGGGTGACGCAGGGCTTTGGCGGGTGACCGTTGGGGGGTGCCTGTTGCTCCAGCTTGCACTTGGCATCCCTGCGGTCCAGCCAGTAGAATGACAGCATGAGGAAGAGCGCAGATGTCACCACTGTGATACTGCAGGCGAAGAAGACCCATGTGTAGAGGCCCATTCGGTCCACTAGGATGCCTTCAACAAAAACAACAGGAAGTCAGTCTTCATGTTCAGGAAATGGAAATGGTAATCAGAAAAAATGATATGCTCCAAGACAACATGTACACTGCTCTGTAGGATATATAATATAATGGGCCACAATTTTGGTTTGGGAAAAAAGATAACATTTTAAAAATAATTTCCTATAAACTCCCTGCAGAGTCCTCCTCCTAAACCGATATCTGTTAATAATATTAATGCAAAAGGTCTTCTAAATTAATTTTTATGGGCTTCCAGGAACTGTGAGCAGTAAGTAGACGCATTGTCAGTACTGCTCACTTCAGTTGCCTGGCCATTCATGCCTGACCATTTCCGCATGACAATATGCTGAGAGGCTGCAACCACCCAGATCTGAACGACTTGCGTAAAATTCTTGGCTAAAAATATCCTTTACATCTGGTCCCGTCTAAAATACATTACATTACATTACATACAATACCTCATCTAAAGTGACTGAAAGCCCTTAAAAATCTTTATCTTTTTATATATATTTATTTTATTGAAGGAAGTACGAAATACGGCTTGCATCAAACAGTAAATTTTTTTCTCATTTTCAGTACATGGTTTTTTTTTTTGAAAGCCCTTTAAATTTGACGTACAAACAGAACAACTGAAAAAACCTGAAAAAGAAGTTCATGCACAAGAATGTGACCTATTACAATCTCCTCCCATTCTTGTCATTAGCCTTTCAGAGGAAGCACTACATGTAAATCTGTGCCGAACACAATAGGGACACTTTGCTCCACTTCACGCCCCACCCTGCTAGCCAAACAATCTGTTTTTCCCACCTCCCATCCCGCAGACAGAACCCCAGGGGGGGCGGCACAGGTGTGGTGTGATCCAACTCAGCACACATGACTGACTTGTAACAATGGGTCACCATGGAGTCAGCATATCTTGGCCCCTAGACATACTTCCTAAGTCTTAAATCATCCTGGGTTAGATGTTTTCTAGAAATCCTACGCACGCCTATCTTATTTCCCCGACCAGATGGTGCACTAAGTGGGGAGTTGGAGATAATGCCAGCATTGAGTAATCCATATCAAAGATGCATCAGGTTGGGTCTGCTGATGTATCTCTAATGAAGGAGAGACTTGCGCAAGAACAGCAGTCAAGGGCCTTCAGGGAGATTGCAAAACACAAATGAGTTTCCTAACCAGCCGGCGGGGAGGATAACATTGAGAAAACAAGATTAGCATGAGAATTATGTGCATCATATAGAGGAAGACAGATCAATCACACACACACACACACACACACACGCACAGACACGCACAGACACGCACAGACACGCACACACCGTACCAGCCAGTGGTGGGCCGATGAGCAGCGTGACACTCTCCATGACGGACAGGAGCCCGAGCGCCGACTGGAATCGCCTCATCTCCACCGTGTCCATGAGCACGGTGAACAGCAGCGAGCCCACCACCGCCATGGACACGCCGTAGGTCAGCACGTAGACCAGCAGCACGTTGAAGGTCGGGCCCACGCAGCAGATACAGTTGCTCAGGCCGTTCACCAGCAGGGCGGCGCTAAACACGTAAATGTGGCGACCTGATGGAAGAGTTTGGGGCAGAGAGGGGGGCAAGGTTAGGTGTGTCAGGAGAAAGAGTGTGTGTGTGTGTGTGTGTGTGTGTATGTGTGTGCTGTGTCACGATGACATTAGCAAGCCCTTTCTTGACTCCAGGTTGTAGGAGTGAAAGTCTATTTGTGCTGGTTTACAGTCATCTAGCTCGAAGGTGAACTGCTTTGAAGAAATAAAAGATATGGCAAGCAAATATGATTATGGATTGTACTGAGTCTGAGTCAACACACACGCACATAAAAGCGCTCTCTCACCGTATGTCAGCGATTAAGAAATCATGAGCAGGTGAGAAGGCATGAAAAGTACATTGCCCTCTTTCTCCTCTCCCCTCCCTCCCTCCACACACAAACACACACACACACACACACACACACACAGGTCCTACCTTTAAACCAGGGCATGTTGAAGAGCAGGCCGATGGGCGGGCGTATGAATATGTTGATGAGGCCCAGGATGGAGAGCAGCAGGGCGGCGCGGCTTTGCTCCATGCCGGAGGTGGTGGCGTAAGGCACCATGTACACCAGCGGCACCACAAAGCCCAGCATCATCCACGTGATGCCCAGCGAGAACATGCGGAAGCGCAGGTTGCTGCAGAACAGGTCGAAGGCCATGTTCTTGTGCAGCGTCGCCACCGCGCTCTTCCAGCACGGCCGTGCCTCGCTACTCTGCTTCCTGGAGGGGTCCGCGCTGCCGTTGAGCGCGGGAGGAGGAGCCGTGGCCCCGGCGGGCAGCCTCCTCAGGGGCCTCATGGCGGCCCCACAGACACAGCAGTTGAGCAGCACGGCCCCCAGGATCAGGAAGCTGCCGCGCCAGCCGTACTGGCTGTGGAGGTAGTGGCCCAGGAAGGGCAGCACGGTCAAGCCCAGCGCTGTTCCAGTGGAGGACATGGCGTTGACGAAGGGCCGGCGGCGCACAAAATACTGACCCAGGATGGTGACCGCAGGCTGGAAACTGAAACAGAAGCCCAGACCTGGGGAGAGGGAAGCCAGGGGAGTCCGAGAGTCAGGAAACCATATTGCTGCAGGGTTGCTTAAGAACTTATAGGTCTGAGGTCCTATCAGGTTATTCATTACATCCATTATAGTAAAGCAATTATAGTAGCAGGAGATCACATTATGTTTTTAAATTAATATTAAATACCTGTATTACAATAAATAATGTTACAAAGTCTAAATAAAGCTGATTTAATAACAGGGCAAAATCTATTGGCTAATTTAATATGATTAGCTTGATGCTTCCATACGCCACATGATAGCTCTAGTTCATGCACAAAACCCTTTGCTCATTAAGTGACATTGCTCTTTGCCGATCATTTGAAATTATGACTCAAGGCCAGATGTACGTACATTTGCGAATGTAGCGTTATCAGCGTCATGGACACACCACAGATTGCGAACGCTGTCAGACCCAAGTTTCCTTCGTATTTATCAATCGTTCAATCCTTAGTGTAAACTGTGCCGCAATTTACAAACATCCACAACTGAATGGCAGCGCCTACATACAAGCCCAGTTGAATGAAGTTAACTGATGACAACATGGATTAACACCTGCTTTTACAAGGCGGAAGTATTTAGGCGCAGAATAGACGTGCGCTTTCAGGAGCAGTCTTTGTACCGCAGAATACATAATTAGGCGCTCTTTCCTCTTTCCCTCCCATCTTTTTAAGCTAAACTTCCACTTTCCCCTGGATCCTCCCATGAATGCATATGCATGACATGACAAACGCAATCTGCCACTTTCAACTCCTGCGACAGGCAGTTTGCGCTTTTACATCAGTGCGGCCTGTTTGTACATACCTCGCAATGATTTTACACGCACATTGCGAAACAAATACGCCTGAAGTGGGCGCAAAAGCGTTAGTACATCTGGCCCTCAATGTGTTATTTTACTGTTAAAGCTGCAGTTGGCGAGATTTTTTTGATCATATTTACTGAAACCGACACTATGCTCTGACAGAACTACATAAATAAGCCGATTTCAGAAAAAAATCCGCATTTCTACCTCCACCTAGAGCATGTTATTTGTTTTGCAAAAATGAACAGCTCCCGGTTCTTTTGGTCCAATCAGAGCAGGGCTGTGTGAGATCTGACTGTCAATCACAGTCTGGTGCGCACTGGCGAGCACAAACTCGATGAGAGGGTGTTCGGTGGTAGTGGGGGAGGGGCATGAGAGTTGTAAACATTCAAAATCCCCAGACTTGACAACTGCAGCTTTAATTCTTGTAATTATCGATAATGTCTTCAGAATAGTTTTGGAACATTTTCTTGAAGGTAACAAAATCCCACTATACCACAAAAAGATGGTATTATATACCGGACAATGTGGATTTTCCAAATGAGACCATGCAAGCCCATGTGAGTGTGAGTGAGTTTGTGTGTGTGAGTGAGTTTGTGTGTGTGTGTGTGTGTGTGTGTGTGAGAGAGAGAGAGAGCGAGACCAAGACCTCTGACCTGTAATGACCCCTGCAGTGATGTAGAGCTCCTCCATAGAGTTTGTGAAAGAGCTGAAAATCATACCCAGCCCACTCATCACTCCCCCAAACATCACTGTGGCCCTGCAACCAAACCGCTCCACCAGCATACTGCAGAAGGGACCTGAAGGATTAACAAACAAACACACACACACACACACACACACACACACACACACACACACACACACACAAAGATATTAGAGACAAAACCCACTCACATGTGGACATTTGAAAGAAAATCTTTAAAGCTCCACACACATACAGTAGACATACACATGACCAGAGCAACATAAGTGTGCTTTTCCAGACCGTTCTATACATTGACATAACCATATGTGGCCCAGAACTGACTCCACACAGAGCTTTTCCTTTAAAACATCCTCGCACAGCGCTGAAAATGGCTTAAAGCCATTTTATGACCCTGATTACCGCCATAATCCTGGAGCCTTCTTTGCTTTTGCAAATACCACCCTTAAACAATGTGTTGGTTTGTGTATTCCTATTGGAACAGTCCATAGGGCAAAATCACTTGATATCCATTGTTGGGTTATGGATTTGTACTCACCGTTTCCCACACTACTAATACGTAACGTGACTCTTCAGTATACTAGGGGCTTTCGGAGGATCTGTTTTCATCCATGTGTTGTAGGCCTTACGCATACCTCGATACCTCACTTATCGCAAGAACAAACATGAACAGATGCTGGCCCTCATAACCTGACGTGAAGACCTCAGTGTGTACTCAACTCTTAATGCTCCCACAGCCTCTCACAGAGCAACTCGCCACACTTTCAGTACCAAAAGCTTGCACATGTGCAACATGAAGAACCACATAGACCTCCTGCACATAAAGACAGATATCCTTGCTCATGTCTGAACACGCACGGCTTGCACAACACTGAGTATGTTGTGTATTCGACACAATTACTCTTCTGCCTATTAGCGTACCAAACACTCACACAAATTGTATCCTGACACAATTGTACCAGGCTGTATTGCCGATTCAAAGTTTGATAAGAGGCTACAAGGGGGAGCAAAACTTCCTCTTTTAAAGCAGGAAGTTTCGACACTGAGTGCAACTGACATTTCAAGTCAAGTTGTGCTTCTAATTTTGATAGATGCGGTGACAAAGTACACCTCGCTCAACCACAACTTGTCCCGTCTAGATATAAAGCGATTTGTCCATCGCTTGTCACCTCAAGTTAAGATAATGTTGATTTGTTGCACAACGTTTCACGTCGTCGGTGGTTATTCACCCTGTAATTGCTTTATCACATGAACATAATATGGTCTCTTGTCATAAGTCGCTTGCCATGTGAATGGGGCTTTACTCAGCATCTCAGGCTATAAACAGATTAAGACCATATTCGCTCTCAAATACAAATGTCAAGTGAAGGAACACGTATGTACTTACAATTTACAATTATCAATCAATGCTGCATTCCACTATACTGTATGTATGTCCTAAGAAATGTGTAAAGACATAACAACTTCAACATTAGATTCTATATTGTCCTAATATTTAATGTTTCTGAATGAGTTCAGCAATATGAAATATATACTACACCTCCAGCATGGAGAACGGAAGTCATGATGGAAGGCACCCAGGATGTCTCACTGTTGGTAGCATGGAACTCTGTCTGCAGGTCTGTATAGAAGATGCTCACACAGGATGGAAAGGCAAGTGTTAGGGCCAGCACCATGATAGTGGCTACCAGCACCACCCAGCCCCAACCCCCATCTGGTGCCTCGATGGCTACTGGATGGGGTCGGTTAGAGGGGGGCTGTGGTGCCACCGCATCCCCCTCCTCACACTCTGCCTCTGCGGGCTCTCCGGGACCAGGGTCTGGGGTAGACGTCTCTTGCCGAGGCTCCGGAGCGGCTACCTGAGGGCAGCAGTCGGCACTCTCATCCTTCTCACTGTTGTCCATTATCATCTCCTGGGATTTGTGGACAAAGCCTTGGCAGTGACATTCAATGTTTGCCCTTGAGAAGCAGGCTGACTACAGCATTCCATGTCACACAAGTCCCTTCTTGATCAGCTGTGTCTAGTGCAAGAAGTCAGGAGGAAGACACACAAATGAAGACATGAATGAATGCAATATAACCAGTGGCATTCTAGAACAATGTTGATGGGGTGGCCAAGCAGGGGCACCGACTCAGAGAGGAGTGGCGCATAAACATAACATGTGAAAAGTAAGACAATACATATTAAAGCCTTCAATTCGATATAAACTTAAGCAGCTTTTATGTAAAAAAGAAATGAAACTACACAATTTGACACAAGTAACAAAATAACTTTTGTTTTTTTTTAGAACATCTGAAACTTTATAGATACGGGGGCAGCCGTGGCCTACTGGTTAGCGCTTCGGACTTGTAACCGGAGGGTTGCCGGTTCGAACCCCGACCAGTAGGCGCAGCTTAAGTGCCCTTGAGCAACCCCTCACTGCTCCCCGAGCGCCGCTGTTGTTGCAGGCAGCTCACTGCGCCGGGATTAGTGTGTGCTTTCACCTCACTGCACTTCACTGTGTGCTGAGTGTGTTTCACTAATTCACGGATTGGGATAAATGCAGAGACCAAATTTCCCTCACGGGATCAAAAGAGTATTTATACTTAGATGCAATGCAACAAGTAATAGAATATGTTCAAGTAAAGCAGTTGCAAACTAGAATGTTTCCACCATATAATCGAGATCTGCATGGAGAACAACTTCATTACAACAGTAATACTGTTTCATGCTGACAAGCCCAACTATCACATCTCTGGTGGGGTGGCCCACTGGATTCTGGGGGTGGCCTGTGCCACACTGTGTCACCCTGTGCACAACCCCCCCCCCCCAATCTGACACTGCCCCTGAACATAACAATATAATGCCGCTACACTTTCTCCATCACATGCAATACACTCAGTCAAATGGTTACAGTGATGGAGAAATGAATAGAATTTTTAACGGGATCAAGAGTCAAACACCAAAATGCACAAGATTGTAACAAAGACAATGAACACAACATCAATAATTAATTAATATGCTTACTGGCAACAAAAGCACATAAAATAGGTTCAATTTGCCAGTAATTAGGCCTATGTGATGAGAAACGTAAAGTTAATTCGATAACGGTGACAACTGATTCTTCAATTAAGCCGATCAATTTAAGGATGTCAACTATTGCAACAACACTGATGTCTCTTATTCCTATCATAGGCTTGATTCAGTTATAAGACTGTTAAAAGGCTTAACTTAGCTTGGATAGCTCAATGCGCTATACATGTGGCATCGCTATGACCAGTCGGAGTATGCTAATCTAGGACAACCTACTGAATTTGAGCAAAAACATTATTTAGGATGACCATGGTGTTAATATCGGCTACGTGTAAAAGGTGAGTGACGCCAAAACAACAAAACAGTCACAATGTTATGCGCAAGCGTAACAGATGAAAGCTAGGTGCATTCATGCTTGTTTTAACATCCTGATGTTTCTGTTAAGCGAAATTGGATAAAACGGATTAAACAATGAATTAAGTTCCTTATAGCCTCAAGTAGACTACTTTTAATGACACTAATACTCAAAGTATTTTTGTGAACAAAGGAGTTTCTTTGATGCACACAACCAACATTCATAACACGCGTCATTGCTGAGGTAGCAATGATCTGATACCATAGCGGTTCAGGTTCCGCTTAGAAAACGCATTTCGCTGGTGGGACGATGGACAAAGCTTGCGCGACACAGCCTGTACGGGAAAATATCTCACCTTCCCTGCTCAAAGGGCGTATTTCTCTGGACAACCATTTCTTTCTCTCACTTATCCATTTCACTTCATCTGCGGTGCGCTCGCGCCTCCACACTGTCCGTCTTAGTAGCCCAGAGGATCATGTTGCACTCAGTGGGTGGAGACAGGACGTGAGGGCCAACACACGCAAATTATGTTGTATGCCAAAGGTGGTAAACAACGTTAGCCCTAGGCATTTAGCCCATCCGCGATTTTCGGTGCGCGGACCATTTCTAATCAAATGTTGTTCAGAAGAGAACTGACCGATCTGGAGGGCGGAGATACACGAGAAGATCTGGCTGTGTTGTGTGACTGAGACTGTAACTGTAGCCCCGGGCGTTTAAACCAGCGCTGGTATGTCGGTACAGAGCAGTCGCCCAAATAAAGACTGGACCATTGCAGAAAGTCTTGAGGGTGTTAAACGTCCAGCATACTCGCCGCACCCGACCGACAGGTCTAATCACCTGTAGACTAAGTTCAGGCAATGTCTAAATGTCGTGCAGGTAATTCTGCAAGAACTGAAAACAATCAGTGCATTTAAAATACAAATCATTTAACTATTGGGACATTTTTCTACCTTCAGGATATCTAATTTTATGGGCTCAGTTATAGGATTGTTGCCCTCTTATTTATCAGTTTTATCTCCAGTAGAAAACAATAGGTACAATCTTAGGTCTAACATACCATTATTTTTATTACACCGCATTGCCGTAATGTCTGAATTTGGTAAAGTCGCCTTCCGCTATAATGCCCCTTCAACCTGGAATGCTCTACAGAAACAGTTGAAGCTATACGCACTTTTATCTCACTAAATGAGTTTAAATGGTAGGCCTATGCCTCAGAGACCTTCAGTTATGTGTAATTAAGTGTAATTGCATATACTACTGTTCTTATCTCTTGTTTTTACTGTTTGTGGCTTTTGCTTGTTGTGATGTCTTGTTATATGTTATATTGTGTTATGTTATATTCTTGTTTAATTTTTTTCTCTGTGTTCAATTTTTGTCCTTGTTAGGTGTTGTGTTGTGCTTTATGTTGCTGTATAATGTGGCGTGATTTGTGTGGTAGTGTCATAATGTTATGTAATTGTGGTGTACTCTTGTTTGTTGCTTTTTTGTGTTCTTTGTCTACTAACTGGTGTTTGCTGCTGTTTATGTGTGCATTGTTTCTGTTTGTTGTTGGTTCATTGTTTGTCTTTTGTAGATGAAGTTTCTCTATTTTTACTTAGTGTTGCCTTTCTTGGCCAAGGACCATTTGAAAAAGAGACTAGTCTCAATATGACCCCCCCTGGTTAAATAAAGGAAAAAAAATATGTATGTCTCGATAGTGTCAAAAATGTTGAAACGTAGGCCATATACCTATATATTGGTTCTCAAAGTGTGGTCCGGAGCACATTGTCAGGGGGTCCCTGACAAAGTTTGCTACAAAATATGAAATTGTCTTATATGGCGAAAAATGCTACAGTATCAGTATTTGCCCAATTGATCTGCTGATACGTTACATCAATATGTCAAAACACTTTAATTTTGTTGGCGGTTAATTAATAGTAAAGTTATGTGAAGCAAACACTATGTGTTCAACACAATAGGCCTACATTTGACAAAGAAACAACAATCCTAGTGTCAAAGTTTGCGAACATGACTATTGTGGTATTAGCACTCTATGTTTTTAAAATACATATAACATAAGCATGTAACAGAAAAAAAGGCTATACAACTACATGATTAACTTAAGTTTTATGTGTTGCAATTATGAGGGGTCCTTGGAGAATTTTCCACTCCATGAGGGGTCCCCGGCCCACAAAAGTTTGAGAACCCCTACTCAATGCAGAATGAAGAGGCACTCACATTTTTAAAACACAAACACAGTTTATGATAAAAATCAGACTTTGATATTGTTGTAGTTGCCATCTTAACGTTAAAAGTATCATCAGAAGACAAATTGAAAAAAAAAAAAAAAATGAAAGGACAATCTCACCGAGACTAGTCGGCTCTGCAACACTGAACTCCACGGTCTCCAAACGGACAGAATTCACATTTGACATCAATACTGATCAAAACTCAACACGCTCAAAACAACTGTATTTAATGAATTCTCACTTATGTTCGCAATGCTTGTTGGGAGAGAGTATGTATATAAAAGCATGCAGATGTTACTGACAAATCCTGTGGCAGACTCCAAATCATTCCCTCTTCTATTCTATGCATGGATTTTGCGATCAGTCAAACATTTAAATGTCACAGCAATGACCTACCGCCCCTGTCCACAACATGTCACTAGATGCCTCACAAGACATCCAGTGTCTACATCCCATCACCATGAGGGCAAAACTTCAACCAGGACTGTGATAGCTATTAGCCTTTAGAAGCCAGCATGTGTTGTATAATTAACTGGACTGGACTAACAAAGGATTTTTTTAGGGGACAAGAGTTGCAGAGCAATTCCACATTTAACACCAGGTCTTGCTTTTCCAGCATCGGTCTTATTCCATGCACCATTTAGACTTGACAGTGATACAAAGGCCACACATATCCCAGAACACAACATTAGATTCTCTAACACAATGCATGCTCTCAGGGTTCTCGTGCCAAATATTAGATCATTACTGTTTTTTTATAAATCCCCAGAGTTTGTAAGATAGTACATATTATAATTACGTTCATCACAGAGAAAACAGTACTTTTTTGCCTTGACATCTTTTTGTTTAACATCAAACAACTTAAACGTGGGGTGGGGGGGTGGAGGGGGATTCTAAAGACATGTCGGTGCTCAGTGATGTTTGTAAATGCTCCATGTCTTACTGTGTGGCACAAAACAAACCAAATAAAAACACAGTACTCAATGGCATCTGTCAGACGCCTAGTACAGGTAATGTCAGTGGCCTTGCTCTGCATTCAAGAGTACATGTCAGATGTTGCGTAGATACAGGGCAAGAGCCATTAATATTTCTTTACAACTTTTTTCAGTTGTTTCAGGCCTGAATGTGTGGTGCTAGGAAACACTAGCCTTGAATGATTATGCATATCTTCCCATACTAAACAGAGAGGGGGCAGTGAAAGCCTTAACATGCAGGAGGTGAGTGGGGGTGGGGGGTTAGAGTGTTCAAGGGGTAACACAGAATAGGAGTCAGTAACAGTGGCAAAAAGATCTGACCATCTTGACTAAACACACAGAAAGAAACAAGGGCAAACAGGTGGGCTGTGGCCATCTCATCATATTGTATACGATCCAGGGGACCTCAGTCCCCATGCGCTTTAACACAAGAGCCCTCTCCGCTTGGACAATAAGGGAAGTAAACTGTGCACAACGCAGGGCCAAAGGCACAACACTGGACAAACAAATATGCATGCACGCACGCAAAAATGCACACACACACACACACACACACAGACGTCAGGGCACTGACACAGAACCCTGCAGTTCAGCCAAAAACACTGCACTCCCTGTCACCCCTACACAAACACTCTACACGGGAGGAGAGAAAACATCAACAAACCTGAAATCTGATACCAAAAGAACTACGGAGAGCTGAAAACCAAAAAACAAGGAGTGTGACTGAACAATAACAGACAAGTCCAAGTTTCATTTTGGTGCTATCGGATACAACCCATCGGCCGCTTCACTGACTGAGAAAGAAAACACGGGAATTGAAACGATCCCAAAAACATATGAAATGGTATGACGTCTCAGTCCACCGTTCTGCAGATCAGAGTGGCCATGAAGAAGCCTGATAGTGGGGGTGAGTTGAGTGAAATGATATGTGTGCAGATTATTATTATTATTTTTTTTTTAACCTGCTTTCCAGCTTCAGGGGCCACTTCAGCCTGAACTGGTTTTGTTCTAGTCTAGTTCTAGTATGGACATAGACTTCCTATAAAGAGATCCCCTGTTCAGGCCATGACATTTCAGTTCTGTGTAAAAACTGCACAAGAAAATAAGACAATGGGGGGTTTCAGTACAAACAGAAACAAGAGAAACCTGGAGCAGGACCAAACGACAGGGATAACGGTGAGAACTCCTCTGCTAGGTGAGAAACGATATGTCGAGAACCAAAATATTCATATCTTCACATCTAAAAACAGGCTTAAAATGACTGAGTAAACAAGGCAAGATGAAAGGTGCCACAAGGTTGAAGAAGCTTATTTTTGTCACAGAATGTGTCGACGAGAGATACAAGACAAGCTCACACCTTCATGAGTAACTGTGGGGTGTGCGGGGATACGCTGCCTGTTCTCCCACTATACATAGAATAACTCATTTTGATACACATTAATATGACCACTATGGTACAGATATCAACAGTTACGTTGCATTCAATCTTTTACACTGTATGTATATTTATGTGTTATTATCAATAATATCATTTTCTTGTTATAATAAATCTCACATGCCTCACAATTGCACATATTTTTGTTTTTCCGGTTGTTTCCGTGTGATTCACTCAGTGCCATACTGAAATGTCCAGGGGTGATGTGGTTTTTAAGCGGACGACGTCGTCACTGGAGACAGATGCTGACCTGAGTGAAGGAGAAACATGAGACGCTTCCTTCTTGTTTTCTTCCGCTCTCTCTTTTTCATGGTCGACGTTGAAGAGTGTCCAGCAGCACAAGGAGGGACCACCGACAAGGAGGCATCTCCTCCTTGGTGGGTTTTCTTTTTCCAGGGCGAAGTAAAGAAGTAAAAGTCCCTCGAAAGCCTTTTCGTCTGTGGGACAGACGGCTGTGTGTTTGCTAGTGTGTGTGGGGCAGTCGGTCATCCGTGTCCATGCCCGTCCTCAGGAGGACGTAATGGTGTTGGTGAAAAAGGGGGTGCGGGGGTGGAGGAAGGGAATGGCAGTGGAGAGTAGAGGCAAGGGGTGTGTCAAGGGGTGAAGGGCACTCGCTATGTTAACACATGTATCACATGTACGTCCTCCATCCCAGACACACACGCGCACACACACACGCACGCACGCACGACACCAGAGGAAGTGGTGGTAGAATATGTCAGTTATATCCACTTTGTCATGTCTGGTGAGAGTGAAGCCGTGTAGCTTGTGATACAGACGATACGTAACCTTTGTACTGGAACCGTTTTATGTACTTTGCTTGGACTGAGATGGATTCAGCTAGCGGTCACATATTGATCAACGTTTGTTCGTTTGTCTGTGCGTGCGCGTGTGTGGAGGATATCTGCCTGTGAATACATATGTTTGCGTGCGTGTACGTGTGTGTGTGTGTGTACATGAGTATATGTGTACATACGTGTGCGCTTAGTGGTGTTTAGTGCTGATGGTGGTGGTAACTAATGTCAGCAGATGTTGCAGCACTGCAGAGAGGGGGGGGCATAGCTCAGCCCCACCACGGAAAGGCACAAGGGGGTGGACGTGTGTGTGTGTGTGTGTGTGTGTGTGTGTGTGTGTGTGTATGCGTGTAGGGGGGAGGGAGGGGGGTGTAGAGGAGACCTTAGGGCATGCATGGAGGCAGGGAGAACTAATGGCCCACCAGAGGGGCAACGTGATGGTGGGGGGGGGGGGGGGGGTCAGGGTAATGGGCCCGGGTGCCTACACGTCACTCCTCACATCCGAGAGCCCCTCTCTTGGAGAATCTGTACAAGGAAAGGCAAGTAAACACAGTCAAATTCAGTCCAAATGCAGTGCATAAAGTCTCCCTTGGTTGATGGAATGCAAGATGCAGGCAGAACACACTCTCTACTGAGGGAGCAAATAAGAACACTTTTGTCTTGTCTTTCACAGTTTATCACCCTTTCACCACCACGTCTCACTCTTGGTAAACTAGATTCAATCAGTCCTCGATTCTTAAGAAAGGTTGTTGATATCTGAGCTCAATAGTCAATCAAATGATTCCCCTCATGAAGAAATGTGTTGCTGGCTGCAGTAGTGATCCAAAGCACTTTGTTTATTTCCCCATTTACAGTCGGGACTGTGCACAAGCAGTGTTATTTTTCATTTTTAGAATTCCACTGAATTTGACGAAATGTGTGAAGGATTATAATCAAGGACTGCAGCTTTAGCCACAGATTATAAAGCCCCCCCCCCCCCCCACCACAATGCCCATGTGTCCATGTGTGAGCTCACCTTAGCCTTCTCCGTAGGTTCGATGACAATGCCATTGGTAGAGTTATTGAGTTCGCGCGACACCACACACAGGAACTCTGCCTGGTCCTCGTTGCCATAGTTGTAGGATGAGCCGATGCTTATGAGCTGGGAAAAGGGGAAAAGACACATTTGCGGACGTGTAAAGTGAAGGAGAGAGAGAGAGAGAGAGAGAGAGAGAGAGAGAGAGAGAGAGAGAGAGAGAGAGAGAGACAGAAAAAGGAAAAACACTCGCCCAGAGAAAAGAACAAGCGAAAGTCTGTATTTGCGCTGTCATCACAAATACTTGGGTGTTCCAGATGAACGATAGTTCCATGCTTAAGACATCAGAGAAACAAGATCTAATCTCACGGTTTTCACTCTGACATTCATTTCCAATGTAGTGACTCAACCAGCAGATGTCAACAAAGTGCAATCTACACCAGCTATACACAGCAACTATAATTTAAACAACAATGTCTGGCATCACACTGCCTGATTATACTGTGCAGTGGAATTGCCATGCTGTCTGACCTTACTCCACAGCAGATTTTCTCAGTCTACAGCCATGAAAGTAGCCATATTTGACATTATAATTCCTTTCACATGGAGGGGGTTGGAGCCCTGCATAAAACTCACACAATCTTATTTTGTTGAGTTTCATTTTAAGCGAAGAAAATAATACACACACAGATTTTTTACGGAATATTATTGCAAGGTGTAAACTGCAATTTCCTTAGATCACTTGGCCATCATTGTCATTCAAAACACAATTAAATACTCCATGCAGCCTCCCTGACCCAAGTGAAGTCTTAAGGTCCACGCGTGAAGGACACCTCTCAATCCTTTTCTTTTACTGATAACTTCTCAGTCCCACACAATGAATTTTAAGTTCAGCGACACGTTCTACCTCCCATCTGTTGATTTCCAATCACATGATCCATAGCGACAGTGACAAATGACATTATACCTAAAAAACATGTCTAATCTCTGACTGAGGCCCAGGTTCATTTAACTTCAGACGTAGAAGGCACCTGTTTAAAGCGGCATTTTCAACTGTGATGTGCATTTAAAAAATTGTGTAATTATTGTAGTCTACTCTTTGATACTTAAAGTAAAATTTTAACTCAGTATAATTTTAATATAACTTGTTTGCCTTAAAGAATTTTCTTGATTTAAACATTCTTTATGGTCAATTGATATATGTTGACAATAGATGTTTTCATAATTTCATATCTCCAATGTCTGACTTGCTCATCCTCACATTTTCACTCTTCTGAACTCATTTCACTCAATTCTTCAACTGTAATGCTATGATGTGGATGCTCTTCTTTTACTTGCACTGTTAGAATGAGGCCCCAGAGTGAGGACATGTGAGATCATTACTAGATAATCTAGTTTACCTCTCCGCCTGCCACAGCACTACCCATGTCAGAGGTCGACAGAGGGATGTGCCCTTTTGGCAAAGGACATTCTGTGATGAGGGGGACCCTTACCTGTTCAAACTTCCAGCCGTCTGACATGGTGGAGACCATCTGAGTCAGCTCTTCCTCTTGACACTGCAGCACCCTGTACACATGCTTCACGGGGCCCTAAGAAAAAGCCAACCAGTGGCCACACACACACACATTCACACACACACACACACACACACACAGTGACAGGATTGAATACGACAGCAGAAACGTGGCTACATCTAGTGACTCACTGTTGAATATCTTTAAAATCACTCACCAAATTACGATTAATAATTTCAACTAAGTAAAACAAACAAACAGTAACTGAGGCAAATAAAAATGGTAAATTGAAAACAAAATCTAATACTTTTCCAGCCAACTACCACACACTAATTCACTAACTAGACTGATCTCATTGTCATAAATACCCATAAAATATCAGTCATACCGGTACCAAAAATACCCTGTGAGGAACAAGAATAGCCTGCTGTGCACCTGTGACGTCCTGTTCTCGTTGTCTCGTATCCTCTCCTTGACCAGTCTCACCAGGGATGCAATGTTATAGAACTCGGCCTCTTCCAGCACACCTGCAAGAGCCACCGCTACAGCTTAGACACTCCCCTCAAGCTCTCAGGTGAGTTACCTAAGGTAAACCCACCACGGCTGCCAGTAATTACAGTAATTTGCCTGTCCCCCCGGCTACTTATCTTCACACAGGCCCGTGTTTATCTGGGGAGTATAGTTACAGCACCGGATCACTGAGCTCACCTTCCTCCGCCAGGTTCTTGTTGATGATCAGCTTTCCGTGCCGTAGGTAATTCAAGATGGGGCCAAAGTATGTTGGGTCCCTGTCTATTAGGTAGGCTCCTGTCTCATCCTAAATGGAGAGAGGATAGCAGTGTTCAGTAGACAGTAGAGCCATTTACCCAAACCATTCCCATCAATTATTGGTTTCTCCTTAGGCCTAGTTTTTTTTACAGGCTACTGGACACACACTGCATGGGAGTTTGGGAGTATTATAGTTAGTGGAACACAAGGTATACCTCACAGGTCCGTGCATACATTAAAGAACAGTTGCATTATTTACAACAATGTGAAAATATTAATTTAATTAAATTAGGCAGTGTTTAAGTTGCCAACACATTTCCAGAGGCACGGAGTAACATGCCCATTCAAATAAAATTCTCCATGTATACTTATAAAATTAGTTGTACTAGAAACTCAACAGGAAAGCTGGCTCTCAAACTTACCTTGTCAGAGTCCAAATCTGGATCGTCTTGGCATAATCGAGAAAGGAACGATTTAGGTTCTCTACACAATGTCTGTTTTGTAGTGACAAAGTAGGTTCCACCGACATTAAGCCTGACCCATCGGGACCCCGGTTTCTCTGACTGATCTGACGGAGAAGTAGGGCTACTCTTCATGGGGAACCCAAACACTGCTCTGGAACTGGACACCCCTGGACTGGACATGCCGCTCCGAGGGGGAATCACGAGAGTGGGCGAGGGGAGCCTTACCGAGCCGCGAATTTCACGGTGTTCTGATTGTTCTAAGATGCCAGTCCCACTTGGCTCCACAACGTGTAACTCCGCCATACTTCTGAGATATAAAAAGTCACAGTTTCGCACGGCAGGACACGAATTATTCTCTTCCACAAAATTGTAAACAGAGGCTAGCTAACTGGCTGTCGTTTCCTTTACAAGGTGGCAGTTCGTGGGGCGTTGCTGCACGCATCAGATTAGATTTGCACCAAATAGCATACACAGGACCGAATTTGAGATATGTAAATACCACAAGTACGAGGCGGCATTGCTTAAAAACCTTACAAAGACTAAATTAATCTCTCTTGTTTATTCAAACGACCTATATATGGCCATAAACATTACGGGAAGAAGAACGCTCATAATCATTTCCAGGTCAGGATTTGGTCATCATTTCACAGTAAAAGTCCTATACAACAGCACAGCTGCAAATTAGTTAACCTGTAGTTATTTTGAATCTCAAAACATTTGTATTATTGTTGTTTCTATTAGCCTACATTTTTTGTTTATTTTTATATTTTTCCATGTTTTTCCATATTTTCCCCATGCCCATATGAAAACAATGTTGTTATTGTATCCTGTTCCAACACTATGATTGCTAATATTGCATAGCCTAATTGCATTCGGATGCAGTACAATTTTGAGTAGATTGCATATTGCATTTACTGCATAATTGTATCTTGTATAGCTCCAACACAATTTGGAGCTGTAATGCCATAGTGGTGTAGGATAACAATAAAGGCCCAAACCTCTGTCATTTTCATGTTAGGATTTTATTATTGTAAAACAAAATTAGAAACACAAGGAAATAGAAATGAGCATCATAGACTTCCTGTGCCTAATGATCTATTTCTTTTTTACATGTCTTTTCACACACTTTCAATACATCAAATTCAATAAGAGGTTTCTGATCTAGCATTTTACTCTAATAATTTAATTTGAACTCACCTGATCTAGCATTTTATTCTAATAATTTCATTTGAATCCATCATGTAGGCGCACAGTATATTCCAGCCGTGTGAACTTTAGTGCAAAAAACAGATCGACTGAAGCGCCATCTTGTGGTCCCAACTGTCATTTCTCTGTAGAGTTCAAATCAACAATGACTGCATCACAGATCTCCTTTCTACCACCCACTGGGTGGCACTGGTGCATGCAGCCCCATGTTCTCCATTGCAAGTTGCAAGTCCTTCAGTAAGCTGTGGAGAGGAGCCACCACGCTACTGATGTGCTGCTCCACCCACTCGTCTACGGTGGCCTGGGGGTACAGCTGGACCATCTCCTCCTTCACTTCCTCCACTTTGGGTTCCACAGCCTGGAGCAACCTTTTGGCAGGGGAAGTGAGAAAAGGCTCAACTGGTCAGTATGCAGAAGGCAGATGCCAAAACTATTTATCAAAACAACTGGTCAATCAGCATCTGGCCCACCGAATAGATGTACTGTAAATCAGCAGTACTGTTCCAGTGACATGCATGTGTCTTTAAAGTTAAAAGTTAAAGTTCACTGATATTTAGCAGACACTTTTATTCAAAGTGACACAGACTTGCAATAGTGGGGATCGAACCCGTGTTGACCGACTGTCAGTCTGTATGTCGTGCTTGTGGAATGAACCATTAATTAAGTTATGAGCATTTTGCTAATTATTTGAAAATAATCGCAAACTATATTCATGACTGATTACTAAATTAGACTAGCCTGGTTAGCAGACCTTATCTCAATTAAAATGAGACAGTGAGTCTGGACAAGGTTCATTCACCTCCCATTTCCGACAGTCACCAACAGACGCCGATCAAAATACCTCTGGATGCAATTGGATAGACCTAAAACCAATCAGAGATTAAGAAGATGACATATGCTGCAGAGCAACGGAAAAAAACATCTTAACAAACTGCTTTGAGGTCATCATGTTAAGCCCCATTCAACGGTTGTGATTGGTGCCCAGGTTTTAGTAACATTGGAAATGGGAGTGAATGGCCTCTTTGCCAGATGGACTTGCAGAGCCAATTCAAGGTTCGTCTGGGTTTTCCCAGGCTAAAATTAGACAGTGTAAAACAAATCTGAAAATCTTACGTCATCACTTGAATCTGTATCTGCTGAGCAATAAGTGGGCTTGTAATTTTCCTCTGTCTGTGATAGGGGGTAAACCAGCCTCTTACATACCTATAGAAAAAAACATTACCCCAAGTGAAAACATTATGGGAAAGAAACATGTACAGTAAGCTTGTACTACTCAATTCAATATCGCAAATATTTGTCACCCCTGCTCTGAAATGTAAATGTTTCATAATCTACATGTCTGGTCACTAGATGAACCAGTATCACTCACATGTTGTTTTCAAAGAGCTGGAGATCTTCTGACTGCAGAAGTGTTGTTAATTCCACCATCACTACAGCAAGCTTCTGGCCAGGAAAAGATGGAGTGCTTCCAGGGGATAAGAGAAATAAAACAAAACAATTAGCAGCCATGCTCATCTCAGACATCACACACAGGCTCTATTTTAGCGATCTGAAACGCCTGGTCAGAGACGTAAGGTTAAAGGCATTTAGGGTGTGTCCAGTCCACATTTACTAATTTAACAGCGGAATTTTGGCGTATTCTTTCACACAAACTCGCATCACAGACGTACGTCACCGCCCATTTGGAGGTGCAAACAATCAGATTTTTGGTTACCATCAGTTAACTTCAAATCAGGCATTTTACTTTGGATAGACAATAGCAATGCATCATAGGAGTGATTAACGTCAAAAAATCTAGACTGCAGTAACTCAACATGACACCTCCGATAGATTTAGTGTTCTAAAGACGTCAAATAGCCCGTTATCGTTACCAAATTGATAGCCAAGGAGCCAGAAGTAAACACGCATGTATGGCTATAAAAACTGTGCCTTCATTTTACAACTAAACATGAGAAAATACTTTTATAACCCTTGAGCCAGCTCCTTACTATGTGATCTCAATGGCAATGCAGCGTTTGCACCTCCAACAGCATGGCGCACCTGGTTACCTCCCAAAAACTCCCTTAAACGCCCACATGTTTACCCGTATGTTTGTGGGAATGAATTGTTCAAAAGGGTTGTTGTTATGTTTCTTAAGCAGTCAAGGGTGTGTTTTGGGCGTAACATCCTTTAAACCAATGAGAAAGTGCAAAATCAAACAGTGTGTTGGTATTTTGACAGTCAGTGCATCTGAAGGGATCTGCTTGCACAATTCTACTAATACTTGCTTTACTACAACCTGTGTGTGACTAGCAGAGTGTAGCCTACATGCATTTGCACTCGCCTATTATTTGAACTCATAGGCAAATTGAAACTAACTTCACATGGTCTCATGGCAATGACAAAACAGTTCTACACTCACTTATTTACTTTCACTATAGACTGACCCCAAGGGGTTACAATCAAAAACATAGCCTGAAAAAAGCAAAACTTACCAAATGTTCAAATGACTGAATAAAAATTCTAAGGATTCATCCTGAAAATGTGTCATTGCCTGGGACTCATTTCTAAGGGCTGCTTAAATCTTGTGATGGTGCATCTTCACCGCTGTGCTTTATATGCACTTTTTCGCTGTAGACCAGGTTTTTCTTTGTCACTGGCATAATGATTTTTAGTGGGAGTAATAAATATAGCGATTTTTGGATCGTGCGCCTGACCACACCTATTTTTTTAATTGACACGCCCGTGGTCGCAATGTTCACTGGAACACTGTTCAACTGGAGCGCATGGCGAAAAATTCATCACTGAATTCGGTCTAAGATAACAACAAGCCTTTGCATCACGCTTGGCGCCAGGTTGCGCAGAGTGCACGATTAAGCCCATTATCTACGGCCCCTTACCTGCCTATATCCTCTACCTCTGTGGAGGAGCTTCCCAGGACCTCAGTCACTCTGGTCTGAGCTTCCTGTGAGAAGCTACCTGCAGCAGACACACAGCTTAGAACAGGAAGCAAGAGAGTAAACACAAAACAAGCTACCTGCAGCAGACACACAGCTTAGAACAGGAAGCAAGACAGTTAACTCAAAACAAGTACAGTAATTTCCTGTGTATTAGCGGCATTGTGTATAAGTCGCAGAACAGTGTTTTATGCAACAACAAAAAAAAAGAAACAAAACCATATTAATACCATGTTAACTGCCCCCATGTATTAACCTCATAGCTGCCCCCATGTATTAACCTCATAACTGCCCCCATGTATTAACCTCATAGCTGCCCCCATGTATTAACCTCATAGCTGCCCCCATGTATTAACCTCATAGCTGCCCCCATGTATTAACCTCATAGCTGCCCCCATGTATTAACCTCATAGCTGCCCCCATGTATTAACCTCATAGCTGCCCCCATGTATTAACCTCATAGCTGCCCCCATGTATTAACCTCATAGCTGCCCCCATGTATTAACCTCATAGCTGCCCCCATGTATTAACCTCATAGCTGCCCCCATGTATTAACCTCATAGCTGCCCCCATGTATTAACCTCATAGCTGCCCCCATGTATTAACCTCATAGCTGCCCCCATGTATTAACCTCATAGCTGCCCCCATGTATTAACCTCATAGCTGCCCCCATGTATTAACCTCATAGCTGCCCCCATGTATTAACCTCATAGCTGCCCCCATGTATTAACCTCATAGCTGCCCCCATGTATTAACCTCATAGCTGCCCCCATGTATTAACCTCATAGCTGCCCCCATGTATTAACCTCATAGCTGCCCCCATGTATTAACCTCATAGCTGCCCCCATGTATTAACCTCATAGCTGCCCCCATGTATTAACCTCATAGCTGCCCCCATGTATTAACCTCATAGCTGCCCCCATGTATTAACCTCATAGCTGAAGAAATTTTGCAAAATCAATGTAAGTCGCGGCTAATAGTTGGTAAATTACGGTAACACATTAACAAGTTGGTACTGTTACTATGACTATTTTAAAAGGCAAACATGAACATGTGTTACTTTTACAGTCTGTTTGATTCTGCTGCCTTGTGGCTGTACAGAACTTTGTAACTTGGTTTTTGAAAAGTGCTTTATAAATAAAGACTAATATTATTATTATTTCCTCAGAGTCAATCAATAAAACTTTTAACATCAAACATGAAACAATTCCCATATCAATGTGTATATACTAGCTCTGATTCAGCCGCAACTAAGCACAACAGCACCTGAGTTTTAATAAATCCAAATCCCTCTCTTCATTATGTAAAATGCTGAGTGAAACTGACCGTGGATCAATGTCTGCAAACAAGAGGCCAGAGAAGGAATGGCCAGGGGCATCAGCTCACAGAGGACTGACAGGTGGTCATACCTGTAAAATATGCAGGGCATCGTCCATTCAGTACACACTGACTGCCCATCTTTAGAGCAAGCTGTTATCAAGCCTTGAGTTATAATAACATTGAAAATGTTGCACATGTAATGACACCTAAATGTATGGCTACTTGGCAGACAAATAAACACTTGTGCTGACACTAAAAATAACTAATAGAGAGCAAAATAGTGTTGAGTCATCCTGAGTATAATGCAACATTATTATTATTATTGGCAGCTACCTCAAACTGCTCTGCTGAAATGGCATACCTTTGCCAGCCTGTGAGGGCGATGCCTTGTAGCTGGACACCAGCAGACAGGGCTGACGCCACTCCTAGCCACTGCAGGTGGTTGTCCACATGCCTCTGTGTGGAGGGAACACATGTGTGAACGCTGGTCGAGCCTTTAAAAGAGCTGGCCATCCACTGCTGATGTAGCCCGGCTGAACTGTACTTTTCCATTAAAAGCACTGGAGAAAGAGATTCAGAGGTTTCAGTTTAACATGCAATATTAGTATTAGTAGAGGAAGTAAAAAGTGTTTGCTCCCTTCAGATAAAATGCATTGTCTCACAAAAGTTATTTACCTGTATTTTCCACATCCAAAACAGGGCTGTAGTCCCATATCATAGGCTGGAGAAGTCCCACAAGACCACTGTCTGAAGGCAAAAAATATAAGGCTATTTTAAGACTTGCTGTCATTGTTCTGTAGCTCTTTGAGTTCACTATATGGCAACTTCAGACACCCTACAAAGGCAGCAGCTTCATCTCTTGAGTTACCTTTCAGTGTCTCCAGACTCATTCCCCGCAGCATGTCGTCCCACATGATCAGATGGAGGTTTGGGTGTTGTTGCTGCACCGCCTTTGCAATTTTAGTCACATGACTGAGGAAGAGCTGGTGCACACTGCGGTTTGGCGCACCCAGCCACTCTCTGGACTCCTCTCCCTGACCAAGCAGATACACCTGGTGGGGGTTACATTTGGGTCACCGTTTCTGTGGTGGATATCAGAGCCTACGCAGACAGATGGGTTTTGAGCTCATCACCCCTGAAGTATTAGACATTAGTTTGTATAGGTTGCTTAGTGCTTACAAATATTTGCAACATGTAAGATCAATAGAATACTCAATAGAATTGTAATTGAAAATTGCAACTGCAATTATATCACTAACTCTAGTCCTCTATTCTAGAAAATACTGTAACTGACCTCCATAAACAGTAAAATAACCTTAATATAAGTATGGCACAAGATCAATCTTTCCACCGCTCACTCTGATGAATTGGCACACTAATCCTTTACGCTCCAAAGATAATCACAACCAAAGGGAAGTTCAGCTATGATTCCATAAATCCATATGATGCCCACAGCCTCTACCTCATCTGCCCCGAGGTGAAGGGCACTGCTCTCAGGGTGAAGCTCCATAACCTGGCGTAGCATCTCCAGCACCAGCTGCACCCCGCGCTCTTTGTGGGGGTTTAGGGTGCCAAGGCAGTGCCCCACCTCACGCAGCTCCCGGAACACACCATGCTTCAAGACAAACTGAGGAGAGAGACTTTTCAGTGATCACCATATTCAAACACTCTGTGGTGGAAGACTGCTGAAGACTGACTCACCCACCTCCAGATGTCCAAAGGTCTGGACCAGGGGAATGACCTCCAAGTTCCTGGATTTGGCAGTATTTTGCAAAGAGGAAATCTCTTCCCGGCTGCAGTAAAGACAGTGAATGCTTATGATATGTTTCTGACTCGATCTTGCAAAATGTAAGAGGTAAATAAGAAGTAGACCTCTGCTCTTAGCAATTGTATGCTGATCGACGTCCTATATGACTGTGGTGATATTCGACTTCCACTTTGTAATCACCTGTATGGAGGGTGTGCTGAAGCTTGGAGGATCTTCACCTCTTCCTCGTAGGGGAACATGTCCTCATATTCAATTAGTAACCCGTTCGCACCGAGGTCAGCAAATAAGTGAATAAGCTGTTGACATTGATGCATTTTCAAATTGGTGTGATGTCTTATCGTGTCATTTCATTGCAATTACGCTATATTTAAGGTAATACTGACATTAACAAACAGTAGCTAGGATGGGTAGCCTTGCTTACATTAAAAAGTTATTTGCATACCTTCAGCAAATACTCAAATTTGGGAGGAGCCCCTTTCAGGTCCAAATGAACAAATTTCTTCTCAATCGTGGATAAAGCCATGACGCCTGCGACGTAATGTAGCCGGAGAACAGTCTACTTTCCTTCACAAGAATCCAGCTGATCTGGCAAGCATCAAAATGCATTCATCCTCACCTCACGTAGACAGCCAGACGTAGCCTATCACACACCACAACAGCACCCCTGTTCCGTAGTAGGCTATCCTACGTTCTCTGGAAGTGCACCCGGGGTAACTTTGTCCAGTTTGATTAAAAATAAAAGTCCGAGGTGTCTCTCAAAACAGAAGCGTTAGGCTATTATGACTCAATGAATGTAATTCAAGCAACCAAGCGTTGTTTGCCAACTGACAAAAAAATAATAGGAAGAGTGTATTCAAACATTTTAGCTAAGCCAGCATCTTCCCCGCGTGACAGCAGCCAGCAAACCTGTCATCGCTTGTCAACATGCAAAGCAATGCGACTAGCCGACGCTGCTGGTACCCGACGGTTTAGATCTGAGGGGTATTTCACAAAACCTAGATAAGGAATTAAGATGGGATTTTTAGGTTATCCTGAATGAATTTAGCCTTGACTTGGTTTTACAAAAGAGATGGCACATAATAGTCTAGTCGTGATCCCCATAGGCCCAATAGTAAACCCAGAAATGTTGAGTACCCTAAACTTTTATTGCAGAAATGTCATCTATAGGCCTAGTGGGTGGAATTCAACTTGGTTGCCTAAAGTTGCACTTTGGGCAATTTGCATAATTAGCATAAATAGGCAATTAAGGCGAGGCAGTACAGGTGAATAGGGTAAAAAATTTAAATAATAGATATCACCATGAAACTTTGAGTTGATTACTTATGTTAAGATGAGAAAAAAATGTATTGCATGTTTTTTATATTTTAATGTTTAGGCTACATATGCAAATGAGGCCCTATCATTAAAAATGCTCTTATTTTTATATACACAAAAGCAGATAGTGTGATAAAGCCAGGCTGTGCTCAGGAGGCAGTGTTGACCTATGGACAGACAGATTAAGAAATTAAGTGTGCCATGCAAAACTAGAAAAGCACTCCGAGACCTCTGCCAAGCGAAAACATAACCGCCTCCTGGATCTAGACGGTGATCCGGATCACTCCCAAACTTTTTGAGTTATCTTGCGAACAAACAGATGAACAGACACACAGACAAACAAACAAACAAACAGACAAACAAACCCCGATGAAAACATCACCTCCTTGGCGGAGGTAATAACTATATAACAGCATGCAAACACACAAACCCACAAGAACTATATACAATATGCAAAATAACTATATCCAGCATGCACACGTACACAAATGCACAATTAAACTAAGTTGCTTTAAGCCTATGGTACGGTCCCGCGTCTGCGTCCCGCGCACGCGGCACTGGTGAGCGCGTGACGAGAAATGCGTCATTTTTACAGCATGCGTCGCGTCTTTGAGTCGACCGAAATTTAAGACCGCGTGTCAAAGTGACACGTAGACTGCGCATACGTGAAACGGAACTGCTGTAAACACTCCCCTCCAGTAGGTGGACCACATAGAAGAACATAAGGGTGTCACGATTTCGATTTTATTTCGAAATCGATCGAAATTACATCTCAATCTCGAACTTCGAACTTAAAAGTAGAATCGAAGATGCAGCCACACCCCCAATGTCACATCCAGCATGTATGCCAAGAGCACAAACACACATGCACGTGCTGAACTGCAGCGTCAACACTCCTCTAATTTTAGGCTGCAGCCAGTTAAAATATAGGCCTACACATCAACCTACCGAAATGAAAGCCCCTCTTGCTACTTTGAAATCACTGGTGTGGAAGTATTCGTTCATTCACGTCAATTAAAACTAACTTAGCCTACTCAATTTAGCAAGTGAAAAGATGGTCTAATTACAGTCCAAAGTTACTTTAAGGCCTAAAATGCAAATTTATAAGTACATATTCCATGAACACTAACCTTGGGTCCCTTCGGAGTGTGCTGAAACAATCAAATTAACATTCTGTGTTGTTTCATTTTACTATGTTCACGTCTCTGTTTTAGCCTAAAGTTCTGTTTACATTAAAACCTCGCGTTGGAACGGTTTTAAAGCGGCGTCAAAATAAAAGCCCCCCGAAAAAGAAAAGGCCAAAAAGAGTAAATAACATATAAGGAATGCATTAATAGTAATATTTAAAAAAGATCGAAAATCGAATCGAATCGTGACTTTAAAATCGAAAATTACATCGAATCGAGGATTTGGAGAATCGTGCCACCCCTATACATATATTCCATATAGAAGAACAACACCAGAGAATGTCTAATAAGGAGAGAACCTTCACTCTCGGAACTCTTCCGGTGTGGTACTGCATCTAGGGGCGCTCACGGGCGAGTCCAGAATGAATGGAGGTCTATGGAGCTGTACCCCTCAAAATCCACTTTTCTCGGGATATAATTTTTTTTCAAGTAATTTGAATATTGTATTCGAAAGGGGAGGCAAAGACAATACACTTGGTTGAGTATTATATTTTTTAAAGTCACTTAATTGTTCTAAAAAGCCTTTCAAACGTGCCAATGACGTCATTCATTAGCATGATCATAGCATAGCATACCATCAATGCTAGCGTGTTATGGGCAACAACGACCCAACCTGTAAGAAAACGAAAGGACATGACTCCCGGATTATTTCACTTTTGATTGAAAATCCATATCTATTTTGCGAAAAATAAAATAAAATCTGAGGGTTTCAGTTGTTAAATAGGTGAAAACAACAAATGTAGCCATGTAGCTCCATAGGACCCCATGCATTTTGGACTCGCCCGCGATCGCCATCTAGGTGAACTCTGGTGAACTGCAGCCAAATTCGGTTTGTATGGGATTAATAGAGAGTGGGGAGGCTCTCCTTAGAAGGGCTCTGACAACACTTAAAGTGTGTATGTCAGGTTAAAAAACATTTTTGACAAATGAAGGGACATGAAGCAAGATAGTAGTGAGTAGTGATTTTTCTTGAAAAATCAACTTTAAATACAATAGAACAATATTTACAGTTATTTTTATAACTGAATTTATGAACATTCCAGACACAGTGATGACCTCATAAGAGGGAGTCCAGCAAAGTTGAGCATAGGGGAGAATGGGTTTTAACTGCATTTTCTTTTACACTGATAAGGCCAAAAATGTTCTCTATGACATACCAGTGGTTCATAAGCATGAGCCTGACTGGCAGGGACAAAGTAAAGACGAATAGGCTACAAAATTTTGGTAAATCATGGCCATCAAATCATCAGTGAGAAATTGATTAGGGGTGTGAGTAGGATCAGATCACTATTAGTATGTATCATGGCTCCAAAATGGCAGATGTGTCATTTGCCATCACATAGGCTTTCATATACAACAAGTTAAGTAGAATCAGTAAGCAAATTAATAGTCTGTCTATAGCTAACATTAGTTGATAAGCAGATGCATATGAAGAGCAAATGTGTGGTAGTACATATACACTGATGGTTTTATAGTCAAGTCTCTAAAGAAAAACATATATGCCCATGGTTGGAACATAGAGTAATGTGTTGCTTACTGATTCTACTTAGTTTAGGCTATATAATGGCCTATATGTGATGGCAAGTGACACAACTGGCATTTTCAAGCATTGCTACTTACCCATATCCTCTTCATCACATTTTAAGATCAATAATGGTTGCCAGTAAAGATAAAAAGGTATCAGGATATTTTTATGTCAGGCAGGTAGTAGACTCTAGCATGACATACTGGAATGAAGTCATGTTTTTGGCCTCATCAGTGTAAAAAAACCTACTGTATGATCCCTTATCCCATGTGTTTTAATTGACCAATTTTGCTGGACTCCCTCTTATGAGGTCATCATTGTGTCTGGAATGTTCATAAATTCAGTTATAAAAATAACTGTAAATGTTGTTCTATTGTATTTATAGTTGATTTTTCAAGAAAATCACTACTCACTACTATCTTGCTTCATGTCCCTTCATTTGTCAAAAATGTTTTTTAACCTGACATACGCACTTTAAACGTAGAAACAAACCGAGACAGAAGAAGACTTGTTTGGTTACCATAACTACGATGGAACAGAGCGCCTGTCCTCAGCTTGCCTGGCTTTGAGTTACGTGAGACACCACGACATGGAGTCAACTTCGACAGATGTAAAGCCACAATCCACATACATTCTTTAACATTATATTTAACGGTCACTTTACCATCTACCACATTTTAGATGAGTTGGGGGCGTAATTATCTGCTGGCCGTTCTGTGCGTTACCTTTGATTGTCGAAACAGGGTGGCTATATTGGCTACTGGCTATATTGGCTTGATTTGGTCATGAGCCCTGGATCATATAGCACTGAATGAGATGGCAAACAATAAAATAAAACTAATCATAGACTGTAAAAAATGCGCTACACAGCACTAAAAACCGAATAGAGCTAGTTTAATTATAGTTCGACTACGGATATTTCACGTTACGTCATGTTCGAATAAAAAGTGACAGCCCTACTCCCTGCATAGAGAGCTGACATGACTTCGGATTAAATGCATCTTTTAAAAATGAGCGTATGCTGAAATCAAATCGCGAAACCCAGAGCCAATTAAAGGTATCTATCTACAACGCTCAGGCGAAACCCAGTAACACTTGCTGATCGAGATGCATTCTCGCCTGTTCCGTATATAATGCGTTATCAATAGTGATTATAATAATAAAGGGAATGTAGCCTACCTCTCCCAGGTGCAATCATTATCACCTAGCCTACTCCTGAACAATGCTGAACTCAAATCTCGAAACTCGCCTGTCAACACCGGGAAATGCGCTACACAGCACTAAAAACCGAATAGTTTATTTAGTTCGACTACGGACATTTCACGTCATGTTCGAATAACAAGTGACAGCCCTACTCCCTGCATAGAGAGCTGACATGACCTCGGATTAAATGCATCTTTTAAAAATGAGCGTATGCTGAAATCAAGTCGCGAAACCAGAGCTAATTAAAGGTATCTACGCTCAGGCGAAACCCAGTAACACTTGCTGATCGAGATGCATTCCGCCTGTTCCTTATATAATGCGCTATCATAGTGATTATAATAATAAAGGGAATGTAGCCTACCTCTCCCAGGTGCAATCATTAGCCTACTCCTGAACAATGCTGAACTCAAATCTCGAAACTCGCCTGTCAACACCGGATGCATTATCATAATAATAATTGAAGGCATAACCTAGGCTACCTCTCGCTCTAAATACACCCATTATCACAGTGAGACATTATACATGAACACAAATAGTTACTTCAAAACTTTTATTGACACGTCATATTTACAGGTTTTTGGTTCATACAGGTGTGAAAACTCAATACAAATTTAATTGAGGACATCTGTACGCACAACTCTTTCTTACCATGCTGTGTTTAGAAAAATGTCTTTACTTTGTATCGCACCAGTAATGCTGCCCTTGCAGCACCGAGTCACTTAGCTATAGGCTAAGTAGCCTAATAAGCAAGTAGGCTAAGCTAGTCTCTCAGCTATACCAACAGGTGTGTGTGTTCTGGTGGATGATAAATGGAGCGATGCGATGGGCCAGTTTATCAAACTTCCCAGCAGACAGGCGAACGTACTCGTGGTGCTTTTTCCTTCATCAGCTTCCTTCCTTCAGTGCTCGCACATCCCACGTTCTTCTTTTCTTCAGGCGTTTCAGGCTTCTTTGGTGGTTGTGTCCTACTTTCAGGCTCGACGTACCGCCCCCAGTTGGTGGGGCAGAGTATCACAGTTAATCCGTAGTGCGCAGGCGCTAACCTTACCGATTTAATGCGTATTCAGGACAGCAGAAACGGCAAAAATGACGCACGTCTTGGACACGCGCAAATGTGACGCACGACCATACCAGAGTCATGACATTTAAATGGCATGCTTTATGACATCACTCTTCCAGCTCTGTGACGTAAGGTAAAGTGAAAAATAGTAACATTAAAGCAAGTGTAGCCTCCTGTATTTACTCTCTTCACTTCGTATCAGTGCATGCATTTTAAGTCATTTTATGAACGATGGATACCTCGGGGAATTTCATCTCGAGAACTCGACAAATTGGGGTATGTAGCGTAGATGTCGTTACTAAAGAATACATCTTTTTCATCTGTTTGAAAATGGTTTGATTTGCAGAGAAGGCTTAGGTGCGCCACTTCACTGTCTATGGTTCGCTGCACTGACTAGGCTCGACGAGGCGAAACGTAGCCTATCAAGTAATGCAACCAGTCAGATCATTCCGAGATTAGGCCTAGGGCTACATGATCAATCTTTACTGCTTCAATCCGATGTGGGTTCATTGCGCAATTTAGGGGGGCAAATGTTTTATCACCCATTGTAGATGTGACTATGGCTAATGACCACAAATTGAATATGCAGGCAGTTAAATATCGCTAATTGTAACATGGGCATTGTCTTTCCAGGAGATTGTGCGTCAATGTTTTGACGATATTCCAGATGTGGACATCTGTAGAATCGATGTGCTTTCTTTCACCCAGCAGTTTCCTGCAGAGTGAGTCAGCTTTAAATATTCACTAATGAGTTTATCTAATCAGTAGGCCTATACCATCATGTGTCTAATGTGCAGGCTAAGATTATGCTTTGTGTTTCAGGGAGCTGGAAATGATAAGAGCAGCTTTCATTGTTGCAGTAAGTCTAAATGTTGACTTGTATATGGCTTTTTAGAAGTCTACTTCTTAGTTTGTGTGTTTGAGAAAAAAAAAAAATTCTAATGCTGGACCAAAACCTTATAGGCTACAAATGAAGCAGGCCTACCTTAAAAAATCCGATAGACTGTGCACTATCTATAGATTGTTTCTATAGATAAACATAACACATAATTTAGACACAGAATATACTATAAATAGAAACATAATTACATATAGCATGACAGTATGGCATGTATGATAGATGAGGAGAGAGGTTAGCATGCTAGGGTAGGGTAGGCTAGGCATAGAGGCCGAGGTATGTCCGTGATGATTTTTATGATCTGGCTCTAGTTCACTGATGAGGAGCTGGACTGGGCCATGGAGCGGCTCAT
Source organism: Alosa pseudoharengus (assembly GCF_046254945.1). NCBI lineage: Eukaryota > Metazoa > Chordata > Actinopteri > Clupeiformes > Clupeidae > Alosa > Alosa pseudoharengus. The sequence goes on along the minus strand of NW_027468674.1, from coordinate 30,473,479 downwards.
CAGGTGCATTGCGTTCCTCACCCTGGACTTCGTCATGCCTGCTCTGAGGGTGTGCGTGAGGATGGAACCCTGTCCCAAACCAGTTCCCGCTGCTCCACGGCACCACCCCGTGCTGCAGGTGCAGCCTGCTCCTGGCAGTGAGGGGGCCCCCGATGGACTCCAGGCAAGAGGCGACTGGTGGCCGCAGACTGCGGAGAGCAGTGAGAGGGCCGTCGATGGACCCCAAGCAGGAGGAGACTGGTGGCTGGAGAACACGGAGCGCCTCTTGCTAGCCAGCACACCACATCCTCACTTCCTGGTCGCCAAGAGACAGGGGAAAAACAGACGAACTCGCATCAGAGTGGACAAATGTGTGACTGCTAAGGCATTGGAGATAACGTCAGTGTTCCTGGCGATGGCTCCTGGGTATGCCATCTGGGACAGGTTCTTGTACGCCAGTTCTCAGGACTTTTGCAAGTCCCTGAGAACTAACCGTCATCGGTCTCCGAGAAGAGAAGCCTACCTGGACCTGATCGAGGGCACAGCAGACCTGCTGATTGACATGAGGCGATGTCAGAGGCAGTCCAGCACAGACGGTGTGGTATGTGGATTTGCTGACTTCAGGACGCTGATCATGGAGCATTTCATTTTAGAGTCCTCCAGATGCTTACTGGAGAGACTCATGAATGCTCCGAGCCACTTACAACTGGAATACAGCTCCAGAGTATGGCCAGAAATGGAGGAGGTGCCAATCCTTCCACAGGTACACAACAGATTACCATATATTATAATGAGAATCTTCTCAATATTATTTAAAACACTGGTCTATAGATGACACCATCATACGAAACTCACTATTATTGTTGATAAACAAGAACTCTCTATGCATATCCATATATCAAGTAAATTTGGTTAAGATCTATTGAACATTACAACCCACCAGTGTGAACTAAATCTTAACCGTTACCACAGGGCTCTGGGCCAGACAGAGAGTTGGTGATGGCACTACTCACCAAGGCCATCTCTGAGAATGTGGCTGCCTTTCTGGATGAGGCGGTGGAGAGGATAAACAGACAGAGAGGTGATATGCGACTTTTTGCTTTCTTCACCATTATAGATCTCATGGTCATTTTCTATCTGCAAAACCAAATATAAAAAGAGATTAATTGTTGCCAGGCTAGACAGAAGTTACTAGCATTAGTGATTTGGCAGCATGCATCGCTGTCCAGATTTGATGTTTAGAATCAGCTGGTTCTGCTCATCTCTCCAAGACTCAGATGGACTGAAATTTGAGCAGTCAGACACAGTCAGCATCCGTAGAGGCTGCATCAGAACAAGCAGCAGCAGCAGCAGCAGCAGCATTATTAGAAGCAGCAGCAGCAGCATTAGTAGAAGCAACATCATCAGCAGCAGAGCTGAAAGCCACAGCAGCAGCATTAGTAGAAGCAGCAGCAGCATCAGCATCAGCAGCAGCAGAGCTGAAAGCCGCAGCAGCAGCATTAATAGAAGCAGCAGCAGAGCCGAAAGCAGCAGCAGAGCTGAAAGCAGCAGCAGTGTCACCATTAGTATCAGCAGGTCTCCCAGTAGCTCGACCTGCTATCCCAACACTCCTCTCTCTGAGAGATCAAGGGAGTCCTCCTGCCTTGCCATCACGTCTGAGGAGGCTGTTGCAGCCATTGCTATGAGTTCTAATGAGGTAAACCTGGGTCTTTCACTAGCCATCTACTAAGTGAGGTTATTTTAATGGGCAAAGCTGGCGTCCCTCCATATCCCCTCCCTGAAGTAAAGATATGTAGTTGTGCTTATCTTTCTCAGTGAATGACTGAGATAGCCAAAACATGCTTTGCACCAGTCAACCTGATCATGTCAGAAATGGTCTTGGCATGTGTTGCGATACTAGTATACAGTAGTAATGAAAATGTGTTCTTTCCCTGTTGGTCAACTGATCAGGCCTCAGCACATGTGAAGTCCTCGGCTGTGAAGGCTACTCGGCAGAGAAGGGTTTTCACACTCCGCTGGAAATCTAAAGTAAGCAAACATTTAACATTGTCACTTTTGTCATGCATCATTCATATGTCTATTGCTGCAACACCATGGTAACTACCATCTTCTCTCCATCTCTTCACCGTCTAGAGATCTGTTGCTCCTGCTCCAGCACCAGGTAGGTCTCACCTGCAGCATTTTCTCTCCAGTCAGTCCGTATTATTCAGTCTGATTGTTGAGGTTTCGTAATGAGAGATAGGCCTGTCTCATGTGATGTGCTCTCTATTGCAGTGGAGGAGAGACCAGTGGAGGAGAGACCTGCTGCCAAAGAGAGGAGCAGGAGGCCATCACTGAGGTCTCGCATCGCCTCGGCCTTCTCCGGGCTCCTCTCTTGCTGCAAAGGCCAGGAGTGAAATCTGCCCATGTTTCGCTTGGGACAGAAAATTCAAGGCCCTAGAAGGCCCTAGAACTTCAAAAGGGCACAACGCAATGTCTAGTAGGCTACTGGTCTACACACCTTCATGTACACCAGCACAGAGCCCAAAGGTGTGTAGTGAGACAAAATCAAATCTCTCCATCAGACACATGAACAGTGTTGTGAGTGTTTGTGTGGATCTGCCACACACTAATTGGCTCTCAATAAACTCTGGAAGCAAATAAACTTGGTGTTTATTTCTGTTACTTCCCAGGTGTGACTCTTTCCCAACACCTTCCCATTGTTAGTAATGTCCAAGTACCCAGAAACTATTATATTAGCCTTGTGACTGCCCCTGTACATCTATTACATATTTAGGTAGGGTTTGGACTGGGGGGGGTACTCCTCTCTCTGTGTGTAGGACACTAGGTTCTTTCTCTGTTTAGTAAGAGATGCAGGTGAATTGTCTCTGTGAAGTCTGCCTCTCTCTCTAAAGCCTGTTTCCTGATTGATCAACCTCCTGCCTGAATCTCCATGTATGTATCTTTAGTGCAGAAAATGACTATCAAAATGCTGGAAGCAGCTGTTATCGTTAGCAGCAGACAACAGGCATTCTCTAGTGGCATCTCTGTCACCCTTGGTTCAATGCAGTCTCATATAGTACTGTAATCAATATGACTGAAATAGCTATTTGGTCAAAAAATGGTCTCTTGCCCTTGATAATTGTGTCGCCAAGACCGATTGTGTTGGTCTTGCCTTTGATAATTGGGTCAAGTAACCTTGTGCTTGTTTGTGTGTAATAACAGCAGTATCTTGCACTGAAGAGCAAACTGGATTGATTCATATGAAGACGAGTAACTATTTTCACTGATAGTAGTCACCAATGGCTTACGAAGACCATGTCGCTGTGCAGCCATCTGCTGGGCAAGGCATGAATTTTGAAGGATGGTTTTGGCCATAGATTATACTTAAGGGTTTTGGTTATATGATATAGATATATCTTTGTCAGAATATTTTCAAATCCAAATGGTTTCATTGTTTTGAGCAAAACACTAAAAAGAAATTCAATTATTCTCATAGTCATAAATAAATAGAAAGTGAACCATGTTATTGTTCAGATATCATATTTATTGCACTTCCAAATAAACATATTGAACACAGGAAATATTTTTGGGGAAAATTATATATATTGTCAGTGTGAAGTGAGGGTTGTGCTGTCTGAGTAAGAATGACTTTACATGATCTAGCATTTGTGTGCCAGCACACAATCACACAATGTCCCTCTGACGGTCCACTGTCAGCTGCAGATTGCTGACATTGTCCAGTCAGCACACTGCTGTCATAGACATTTCATGTAGCAAACACACATCTGGGTAGTGAAACCCATGTGTGAACCATGGCATTTATATGGCCTGTTTTCCAATACTTTTCTGGTTCTAACAACAAGAACAGATCAGTTGCATCGCCAATTTCACTGATCAGAGAGGGTTCTATCTCCACCCCTGGGAGTGATGGACATCCTGTTTCCATGTTTCAGCCCGAAGAGCAGAGCCGCTCCTTTATCAGTCAGGGACTAACATGAGCGAGAGGGGGGGATTTGGAAAGAGAGAAAGAAAGAAAGAAAGAAAGAGAACAAAAGAAAAACAAGCTTTATTGGAGGGTTCACAGTTAGTAATTTATTATATTTCAGTGTTTTTGTGTGTATGCATATTTCAGAATTCAAAACTTACTTTTGAGTTCAAGGATGAAACTGGATTTCCCTGCAAATAAAAGTAATATTAACTTTGACCTTTAACCACATTGTGAATATTTGATAAAAAATTGACAAATTTGGCTATTACTACACAGTACACTATATGATTGGCACTGCTGTGGACTGGGTTCATCAACAAAAATAATGCAATAGATCTGTGTCAGTGTATGCATCTGTGTACCCGCGTATAGTTGTAGATGTTGTTTAGTGGGTTCATGGCTTTCACCCATTCAGGATATATCAGTTCATATCCAGAATTCTGTTGAAATTCACTGCACAAGAACATAATCAGCATCAGCGCTGAGTGATCTTAGACACCCTGACATTTATATACACAACCATTACAGCCGGGCTACACAAGACCACTACTGAAGCGCTCCTTTCACTGAGTGAAACTGAGTGACTGGTCTCATTTTTTAAGGTGTGCAGCACTCTCACCTCTGCTGTTTCCAGTTGTATTGATTATAATGGAAGCCAATTGTGGCAGCAACTATTCTCAATGATTAGAGCACTTCAGTTGCGTGCCTGGTGTAGCCCCGCTGTCAGTCTTACTGGCATATTGTAAAGATATGCAGAGGGAAAACACACTCACACAGCTCGCTGTATCAGTTCTGCCTGCGTCTCTTGCTCTTTCTGAGCATCCCGGAGTCGTCCCCTCAATGCCAGAGCGGCACTGTTCTGAATGGAGTTCAGATGCAGCACGGAGAGAGAGAGAGACGACAGAACCAGAGAACTGGGAAAGAGAGAGACAGAGAAGGAGAGCGTGTGAGAGAGAGAGAGAGACAGAGGGAGAGTGTGACAGAGAAAATGGAAGAGCAAGAGCGAGAACAGAAAGAGAGTTTTTCATTACTCTTGATTTTTTTTGATAGGCATGAGTACATGAACATGAACACAGAATGCATGGACTCTGTCCTAACCACCTGTTGCTGGTGACCTCCTTGTGCATGGTGATGACTCTGAGCATTCTCAGTCCATCCCTCGTCCTATACTTCACCTGAAGCTGTATACATACACTCCCTGTAGACAAGAGAACTGAAAGGGAACAAAGGAAAAGTCAGTGGAATGAAAGAAAAGGGTGCTGCCTAGATTGAGCTGCTGCAGCCAACTCAGTGAAACGAGAAACAGAGATCTATGAGAAAAATCGCCCGAATTCTCCTTTAAGTATGTAGTATCTTACTCACTAGCTTTCAGTAAACATACCTTTCCCGTCTGTATCACCCACTGCTTACCCTGGCTGTGTGCTAACCTGGACTGTGTGCTTGCCTGGGCTGTGTGCTTACCTTGGCTGTGTTCCTTCTGGTCTCTCAGTCCAAACTGGAGAGTGAGCTCAGTATGTGGCATCACATTCCCAACCTTTCTGACCACACAATGCCCCATCTCCCTTTCCCCTTTCACACATCTGAAGAAGACAGTCACGCACACAGTGAAATCCATGCACTCACAATCAATTTGATACACAAAATCTTCATTCCTTCCTTCGTTTCTACCTTTCTTTCTTTCTTTCTTTCTTTGTCATTCACACACTCATAATATTCATTTGCGCATGCTTTTGGGTTTGTATTGGTATAGTCCCATAGTCTTACAGTGTGGTGGGCAGCAGCAGAGTGACAGTGCAGTGTGTAGCCTTGGTTCTGTTCTCAATCACTCTGTGAAATGCACTGTAGAGCTTCTCAGGGCTGGAAATGACCACCTGAGATAGAACACAGACAAATATACAACTACAATAATCAAACAAGATAATATGTTAAATCTGTTCTCAAATGTAATGCTGAATGTTCTCATCAAAGATCAATTTACAAATCTGCACTGCATCAACAGGCAGAGAGATACACACACACACACACACACACACACACAAACACACACACACACACCTCTCCTCCTGTGCAGTCTGCCAGTCTACCCAGTTCATCCAACCTGCAATCTGTCCCCTCAAAAGACATGACTGACACGGTCACCCTGAAAACACGAGGCGAGACATATACAGTGATCATCTAATCAGCTAATCAGCATACTCATCTTAGTGAATATCAGACTTAGACCACATATTGAGTAATTGATTACAGCCATTTAAACAGCCTTGAGTTTGGTGTGTGGCATGCATGACTAGGTGTGTTCAACAAACCCTTTGCTGGCGGCGTACTCTCCCAAGTCCTTGTAGAAGATGGTGGAGGAGATAAGTGTGCAGGAGTCCTTGTCCTCCGCCTCCAGGTCCCCCAGATCAGTGTTAGCCCTGCCATCTGTACAGATCAGCACCTGACAACCATGGGCTTTACCGTGTTAATTAGGCTATTTGTGATGGCTAATTGACAATTGTTCATTGAAACATATATCAAATATAAAATATAAAACATATATAAATATAAAACTAAACTAGATATAAAACAAAATATAAATTGCATTTGAGTTAAAGCACAGTTAACTTCAACCTAAACTGTTATTCTCATCTTACATTCTGGTAAAATGAATAACCTTTATTTGAAGGGCTTAAAAACATATAACACCTTTGACCCTGGAAGCTGAGAGGCCATTCCTATGGCAACAGCAGCAGCAGGACCTAACGCTGTGGCCCCACCTTCTTGAAGCCTGTGATTGGGTAAGAGAGGCAAAGCTTGTATCAGATAGGCAGCCATGTGATGACAGGTGAAAAAACATGCATGGTAGTGGTGCTCCTGACCTAAAATCAAATATCAGTACTGCATTGCTTCACTGTTATTGTCATCTGATTTCTCTTAGTCCAGACCACAAAGGGACATAGGGACATATGACTAATTCATATTCTTCATATTGCTGCAACAGTACAGTAAGTCATTGCCAGCCACAGCCTTATATATCAAATCACAACAATTTGTCATCATACTCATGATTCATAACTTGTTTCAAGAGATTCAAATATAGTTTAAGAAAATAAATGATATTGGTGTCATTGTCTCGGTCTCGGTGGCCAATCAGTGTCTGTCAGTCACAAGGTCTCAGCACCAGACATGCAAGTGGAGAGAAAAAGAAGTGAGATGGAGTGCATTTGCATCATAGTGCCCCCATCTTTGATGTGGAATAAATCTAAACATGTACTGTAATGTTTTGTGATTTCTCTCCCTTCATTACCCATAAATCTCTGCTTGAAAGCCGTCCCATGCTTCACTGATTAAGGGTGGCGTTGGAAAGGTGAGGCCTGCATTCTTTAAGAATTCACCCTCTATTAAGTCATCTCCACCTATTCTCCAGGAGATCACATTGGTATGTCCATGCATTGTAACCTAGCAATACAAACAGACTGGCTGTAATCATCAAGACAGTTTGTTGTCTTTGAAAGCAATATCAAACTATCATATTTACATTACATCAAGCCACCTATATTCCTTATTTCACATTAGTTACAGTATGTTAACTCACCGCGGACATGTGAACTCAGTTATTACATGTGGTGAAGTCTATCCATAATTTATAAAAATGCTAAATAATTACACAACCCAGGGCAAAGTAGCTGACTCTAACAATCCATGGTAGGTCTTAGGATCGTGGCAGCAAGAACACTGCGATGGGCAGTTTGAGAAGTGTGCGCTGTTGAGTAGACTGGTGCTGGCTATGATAACGTTGTAAGAAAAACTAGTAGAGGACAGAAAAGTGACCTCATTATTGAAGGAGACCAGAGCCACTCGGGTGTTGTGCTCGGTCCGACTGAGATCCCGAACACACTGGAGCAGAGCCTCCTGCACAAACTGGGAACAGAAATGGACACAAAGTCCAGGATTTCCAATATTTAACCCAGACTTAAAAATAGTGATATTTCAATCAGATTTAGCAGTGATTGTCTATTTCTCCAGACCAAAACATCTTAATAAATAATAATAAATCAGTTATTTTTTGAGACAATAAAAATGTTACTATGACATTGTGGCCCCAAACATATACATGTACGTCTTTTTATTTAAAAAATATATAGCATGATTAAGCAAACAACTATGCTATTCTCACCTCCAGACGTGATTTGTAGACCAGTCCGTCAGTTTCTTGTACCTAAAACAGTTAGCAGAAATCACACATTCTTTATCAGTGACCAGTGTCCACATGTTCACAAGAACACTCACTCACTCACTAACTCACTCACTCATGCACGCACGCACACACGCACGCACGCACACACGCACGACTCCACCAGCACACCTTGGCAGGGCCCCTCCACCCTGCCAGCCTCCAACCCCTCTCCTGTCTCTGTTTCTTGTACCTAAAACAGTTAGCAGAAATCACACATTCTTTACCAGTGACCAGTGTCCACATGTTCACAAGAACACTCACTCACGCACGCACGACTCCACCAGCAAACCTTGGCAGGGCCCCTCCACCCTGCCAGCCTCCAACCCCTCTCCTGTCTCCCATAGCAATGCCAGACGCCTGCCTGTTGTTACTGTAGGAAGCAGGGCAGTCAGGGAGAGACGTGACATACTGATTTGGGAAGGCTGTGGTACAGTACCGTCAGCTGACCTGTGGGCGTGTTTCACGCTCCACTTTTAAGAAGAAGACTTTCCACCTGGCGGCGGTTTCCTCACAGACATGTCCCTGACTGACTGCACGTGCCCCTGAGGACTTTGTGTCATATCTTGGATCTCCTTTTGGATTACCAGAATCGTTTTTTCTACAAAACGTGAACGGGAGAATTCACCGAAGCTTTGGCTGGCCTCAGGGGATCACACGTAGTTGTACATGCTCTGGTTAGTCTCCTACATACTCACCCTGGAGGTTATGCTCATGGACCCAGAGATGTCGATGCAGAACACGAGGAGCGTGTCAGGCACCTGGGCCTCTTGGTCAGGGGTCAGCAGGAAGAGGCTGTCCTCATAGGGAGCCGAGGAGGAGCAGAGCTGGGAAATGGGGGGATCGGCACCGGACGTCTCCCAGGACTGGCAGAAGTAGCAGGACCCCACCTGGACCCCACACAGGGATTGTCAGAGAGGTGCTGGGGTCAGCAAAGAGAGGCTTGTTCATTCAAACTGCTGCTGTCTTTGAAATGCCCAGCATTAGTCCCCAATGCTACTGTAACTAGATGTACCGCATAGCGGTACAAAATATGACCGCCGCTCAGTCCTGTACATCCGTTCCGCAAAAAAGAAATCACACTTCAATTTGTCTCCATATTTTACTCCATCCCCCACTCTTGAAACTTTTGTGTATGCTTGTTTGGCATGCCTGAGTGTGTGTGTGCGGCTGCACAGAAAGTAGCCTACTGGTGCTGTAGAATAGCCAAAGAAGATGTAGCATTGTTATAAAACCTTTAAAATCTCTAAACAATCACAAGTAGGGCAGTTCATCCCAGTTCATCCATGGCAACTGGATTGATGAAAGGTCACTTACACCTGTAGGCTACATTGTATTTGGGAAAAGCAAAAGGTATCAGCATAATGTTATTTATTTATTTATAAACAAAAACATCTGTCAGTTCCATGCCATTTTCAACAGCTATCAAAAACAAAGGTCATTTTTGGATGGATGGATTTTTTGTGAATGTTTCTTCTTCTAGCCTACATAAGATTTTAGTCATCTTTAGTTCATGTGATACTTTATTGTCAATGCACAAATTAAGTAACAGTAGTCTGAAACGTTATTGTTAATGCACAAATTAAGTAACAGTAGTCTGAAACGAAATGCTGTTTTACATCTAACCAGTGGTGCAAATAACTGACATGTCCACATGTGCCTTGATGAAATGCGTCGCTAGACTGTTCATACACATTTTAACGGGACAAAGTTGAAGAGCTGTTGTCCGTTATTGTTCGTGCAAATATAGGCTGATTCATGTTCCCTTGCATTGTGTAACTGAGGTTCATGGCTAGTCTGGCTTTCACCAGACCAAGCTCAATCTTTTAAGAAATCAAAAAATAAATAGCGGGCAGATCAGGCTGGGTTCACCCAGCCTAGTCCATAGGCGCCCGATATTGTTTAATTTTCCGATTGAGATATCCACGCTCTGGCTATTCTTAATGCAGAAATGCATCAGGGAGTTATGACAAAACTGTAACTAACAAACTAGATCCTAATAGAAAGCTGTTATACCTTCCCTAAGCTACAGGTAGGCTTATAAGGTAGGCCTATTTACAACATAAATTGTCAATAGGCTATGCTGGCGACACAAATAAAATCTCCTTTGGAAACCAATGGCTTACGCCAATTACAGTATTAAGCGGACTTAAACTGCCATATCGTGGCGAAAAGTTGTAATAAAATTCACGCAGCTCCATGAGTCAAGGAAAGCGCGAATGAAGTAGCCACTTCTAAATGGGACCCACTACACAGTAGCTTAAGGTGTTGCTAAAGCAGCCATAATGAAATGAAGGTGTCTGGATACTTCACACACACGTGCTTTTTAATTTCACAGACTACAACTACCAAGCTGGAATCAAAGCACATCGATTCCCCTCTCACACCCTGCACGCACTTAAAACAAAATAAACAGGCGTCTCAGTCTCACGCATGTATAGGCAAAACTGTATCAGACCGGTGTAACGTTGGTAAATCTTCCATTGCACAGAATGATTTTTGTAGCACGTGCAACAAATGACAGTCGAAAGATACAATTACAGTGCTGCTATCAATTTGCTTGGTATAACCGCATTTATAGTTTTCTACAAATGCAATCAATCAAATTGGCCTCCATCACTCAACCAACGCTAAAGGTACATTACCTAGATCCTTATTGATATTATAAGATTAACGTACCTGCAAAAACCAAGCATGTTCGATAAACATCCTCAGATTTATTTCGGCTTCAAGAAGAAATGGGAATTACATTTCATGTGAACATCGTCCTATCCTTATTAGACGTTCTCTGCGGTAAACTAGTCCTTGTAGGAAGCGTCCATTGTTTTTTCCAACTCACTTTTAACTTCCAACAAAATTACGTCTCACTGCAACGATGCGCCATCTAGTGGACAAACGACTACTTATCGCCAATACTGGAAATGCAGCCATGATGATGAATATTTATTTTGGCTTTCTTTTAATCCTACTGAATTTGTAATTATGTATCGGCCGTTCTAATACCGATAGTATGTGGGTGCCTGTGTGTGTGTGCATGTGTATATGTGTGCACCGCCATCTACAGGCCAATGAGTGTACAGTCACTAAATGTACACATAACATAATTTTTTTTAGACCCCCCCATGGATGAAATTCTACGAAACTTGGCATACCCCCAGAGAATGCCAGGTCAATCATACACATAAAATTTGGTGCAGTTCTGAACATCTTAACTGAAGATATGGGCGATTAAAGCAGAATAATATTGCATTTTCATTTTTTACCGGGGGGGGGTGCAAATCACAAATCAGTGATTATGGGCCAGGTTGATGTGGGCCCTTGAGACCAACATACCATAAAAGATTCTTCATCCTCAGTGCCACGGTTCAGGTAGTTATTTAGGAAAAACTGCTTTTTTTGCGGTTCGGGGGGCCCAGCACGGGGGGGGAGTGGCCCCCGGGGACGAAACGAAAATTTTCCGTAAAAGTCTAGTGGGGCTACATACCCACCAAATTTCATGTGCCCCGGTGGTTCGGTGTCCCGGGTATCGTTGACCAAAAATTCAGGAAGTAGATGACGGGGGAAAAAAAAAAAAAAAAAACTTTGACAATCCCTATATGACCGCTTCGCTAGCGGCGGTCATAATAAATTACAATCTAATAAAATAAATGACTAGACTGTGAATGTTCACACACCTGGAGGCCTGATACAGTAGGTTCGATTAGCGATTAAATTAAGTGTAAAGTTGATGAAGTTGCTTAGATAAGCATAGACTAAAGTAATATTTACTGAAACATCAGTGTTTTTATTACCACATTGTCATAGCAGGTATCCAGCACTGAATCACACGCAGGGCATGCTGGGGGCTCTCCATCAATGAACCTGTCTGCAAACACATGCTTCAGTTAACAATAATACTGAGCTCTCCACAACCCATTACAAGCATATGCTGTCCAAATATTTATGAACCAAACACTGTACATGCACACCAAACTTGCAGTTGTACAGGCAACTTACTATTTGTGTCTGTTACAATTTTATCCAAGTCTATTAGCATGACGTTGGGGTTGCCTGGCAGCGGCTGCTTGTCTGTAGGGCCTGGGTTGAAAAGGGTTGAAATTGAAAAGTAAGTCATTGTGTAGGGTATGTGTAGGGTGTATTTCATACCCAATTGGGCAACTGGGAAATGTCAAACTAACAGAAAAAATGAATGGATCCGTGATTGTAAAATTAAGTTTGAGGTTCATGCAAATTCCGTGAGTTTCTCGGGAGAAACAACAAAGCGTGAGGGCGCTGGGAGATGATCTTGAAATACGGGAGAAACCCAGGAAAAATGTGAGTGTTTGCAGGTATGACATTACAGGATGTCAGTGTCAGCATCAGCATCAGCATGTGCTGAGTAGGACAGTGTTGATATTAGCATCAGTGTCATCACTTCTACAGTTTCAATCACTCTTTAGAAGATAGTCCTCACTCTCTTACAGGTCATAATTTTTACACACACACACACACACACACACACACACACACACACACACACACACACACACACACACACACACACACACACACATCCTGGATATGAACAAACCTTACTCAAGATACCAACCTGATGGTGGGAAAGGGCAAGGAGTTCTAGGAGGACCTTCAGAGTTGGGGGAGAGCGGGGAGGTTGAGGGGAAGACCTCGGTGTACTCTGGGAACTTTGTCAGGAAGGCAGGGCGAGGAGGAAGAGGAGGGCCTGAGAAGTCACAACAAATAAATAATCCCCTTGAATTTTCGATTCTATTCACTCTTACAATCATCAAAGACACAAACACAACACCCCACTTCACACACATACACAGGCACAGACGCACACAGACACTCACACACACACACACACACACACACGCACAGACACGCACACATGCACACGCACACACAGACACACCTATGAGAGGATGGGTTCTGGGGTGGTCTGGGGAGCAGAAGCGACGTGTCTGGTCCACTTCATGCCCTGGTAGAACGGAGCAGTAACGCTCTTCCTGTCCTTGCTGGCCTTTGGCGAGGCCTGGGCTTACCCTGGGCTCTACAGCCCAGGGACTGGAGGGGGATGACCTTAACCTGGGAGAAGGTGGAGCTGTGGAAGAGTTGATTATCCTCTTAAGTTAACTCAAGACATTGCACAGGTGTCTGTCACTCACATGTTATGGATCTCGGCATAACTCAGACGAGCAGCACCACCTCAACCAGGAAGTGTAACACAATTTCTAGTGGTGCGGGCACCAGAAACTCTATTTACAAAACCAGCTGAGCTGGGCCTGGCACTTAATATGCAAACCAATCAGGGGCGTAGATTTGCGTGGGGACCGAAGGACGTGTCCACACCAATGTTAAATTACGACTGAAATGTCCCCACCAATATTCAGGTTGAAATGGGGGGGAAAGCGCTCATATGCGCTACACAAAGAGTTAAATCATTTCTCACGTCAGTGCTGCGGATCATCTCGTACAGATCTTGTAATGTGCAGTAGCCTATAAGGGTAAATCGCGCTGATTTGAAGTTACCTATAATAACTACCAGTGAGCCGCAGCATGCAGCGCTTCAGCTTTACTTCACTACAAACATGAAGTGCGTCCAAATTCACCCATTCTTCTCTGTTGAACTCCTCGAGAAGTAGGCTACTCATCACACATGTGTCACATGAAAGAACCTTTTCTCAGCTTTTAAACGGTGCTACTGTTTGCTGTGATAAACAGTTCGTGAGAAAAATAACTTCAAGAGATTTAATTATTCTCTGCGCCCATCTCCATTCGTCTCGGTGGAATATCGTAGGCCTACACACTCTTCACGGAGTTCACGCAACACATGACAAACCATATATCAGAATAAACAGCAGACCTTACCGAACACAAAGGTGTAGGCCTAATGCATTCCCGTGTATAGTTAGCTGTTCCAGAGTAATCCGGTTTTGAAATAAATTATAGCAAAATTCAACATGGTCTTTCGGCTGCATTTCTTAAAACTGAGCTGTGCTTACATCACCTAGATATCTGTAAATATTAGAATCAAAGAATATACAGGCAGCTCACGGTTAAGAGTTTTTCAATAGCCTTAATTTTTACAAAATGCTAAGCATGCATGTATTTAAGTTTCTTAAAACTGAGCTGTGCTTAAATGGGCATGATTTCATAACAGACCAAATAGAAAATAAATGTTAAATATAGCCTACATATCTGTAGCCTACATATTAAAATCAGATGATGTAGGCTACACAGTGTAGTTAGATTAAGTTGAACAGTAGCACATTTTAATCATGGATAGTAGTTGGACAGTAGCACATTTTAATCAGTTTATATATCTATTGTGGCTGGTGAAAGAGTTGAGTGTTTTTTGTTTGTTTGGTTTTTCGGGGGGGGGGGGGGGGGGGTTCGTGGGTAGTGTCCCCACCAAAGCTCAGACCAAACCTACGCCCTTGAAACCAATCTTGTTTCCTATTCTTAATTTGCGTTCACGTTTCACAAGTGTTGTTTCTTATGAGGTATGTGGTGCAATGTGATATATCAGTAAACTGATCCTAAATAATAAGTTTGGGGCAAGAGAAATATTAATTGTTCTTTAAGACTCTTGCAAGATTGTTTATTTTCAAGATGATTTCTTTGCAAGATTGTAACAGGGGAAATGTTCATCTTGATAAAGATATATAGCTTTTTCATATGTCACGTGCAATTTAGTACATCACAAACGTCTGGTTTTTCAACATTATTTTACAAATACTAATAATATTCACTGCACTGTGAAAGACGATCTTCAACAATCATTTATCAAAAAATCTAAACAAATGAACAAATAGCTCTGTGTTGAGTTTTGTGTTCTCATCTGTCGCATTATTTTAAGTTACTTATACTCTTTATTTTTTTTATAATTATGCTACCATATATAATATTGTATATTTGCACATATTTATTACGTTAATAAATAATATGTGGAAGTTATCTGAGAGATGTTTAATTCATTCCATTTCTCACCTGAGCGGGGGCGTGGATGGTGTGGGGGCTGGTCCACCTGGAGAGTGTTGGGGGACGCTGAAGACGCGGACAGGGGGCCGACCAGCTCTTTGAGGGGAGTAGGAGGAGGTGGAGGGGGGGTGCGTGGACGGACCTTTTTCACAGGGGGTAGTAGGGCTGGAGAAGAGACAGGTGCCATTTCATATCAACTGTACGGTCCTTTAGACATGGTTTGCACACACAGGAGGTGTGAATACATCATACCTGTCAACATTTAGCTTTTTCAAAAACGGGAGATTTTTACGCATGCCAGTTATGTTTCCACCAGCTGCCTGCCTGCAGCCTACTTCCAAAACTCCAAAGCTGCTTGCTGTCAGATTTGGTTCCGAGGGCACAAGTTCAGTGTATCAACAACACTCAATAACAGTTTATGTGATGTGTTAATCAATTACATTCCCAACAATTTCACAACAGCTAGTTCTGGAGTAGGCCATTCAACTAGCCCGCTTGCTTACGACGAGACTTCAGGCTGCGCAGTCGGCACTCGCTTCCTTATTTGGGTTTTGGGTTGCCAGGTTTTAGCCTATGACAAAACGGTTTAAATTGAAACTAAGTGATCGTGTATGTGTAGGGTGTATTTCATACACAGTCTGGCAACCTGAATGGATCAATGATTTTAAAATTAAGTTTGATGGCCATGCAAATTACGAGAGTTTTCCGGGAGAAATAACAAAACGGGAGGGTGCTGGGAGATAACCTTGAAATACAGGAGAAACCCGGGAAAAACGTGTTGACAGGTATGGAATACATACCCAACCTGTTTCACTGAAACACATAATATACAGTAACCACTAATGAGACATACTGTAGATTCTGGTGGCACTAATATACAAGCATAGCTGTCCTCTGCAGTGTCCTTCGCTCACACACAATCTGTCCCTCTCTCTCAAACATGCAGAAACGGTTCAATGGTATGGGAATAGTAAATGTAATGGCATACCTGAACGTTTAGGTTTCTCAATCGGTGGTGGTACGTAGACATGTTTACATGCAAATTCCATTTCTCATTCCTGGATCAAGTTTAGATGATGAGACAAGCAGTGGGTGTGACTTTCATGTATTTTAACCTGTAATTAAAAAAATATTTTGGACGTGATTTCACCACACCTGATATCCTCACCAGTCTTGAGGATATCAACTCAACTCTCGAGCAATCCTTAGAGCATGTGACCATGTCTGGGTAAAAGGCCAAAACACCACATTGATTTCCACAATCGGCAACACTACTTGACAGATAAGTGAGGCTTTAATGTATCGAAATTGGTCCCTTTTGATAAATACCTTGATGAACATGCACTAGCATTTAAGAGAAAAATACAAGAAAGACTAAAAAACAAGCAAATAAAAAGTTGTTAAATGCAGGACATTCAAGTGACAAAGTATTTGTGATACTTCTCTCATGCAGTGAAAGGAGTCATGTCTTACCTGTATGTGGGAAAGAGCCCCAGTCCTGTGCTAGGGAGTTGGAATCCTGAGTTGGAGTCGTCGGTCAGAGTGCAGTGCTCTCAGCTAGAACACTGTACTCTGACGGAACCAGTAAAGCCAGTTTCTCCACTTCACTCCTTCTGCACCATGGAGTCGTAAATGTAAAGAATACAACTAGGCGTATCTATGTGTGTGTAAGTGTGTGCGTGTGCGTGTGTGTATGAATTGACCTGCACACTTTGATGGTGTCCACTTTGATGCGTTGTAGTGCAACTAAGGTTTAAGCACTAGAAAGGGCACATAGTATACAGCATATCTTCTTGCTTGATGCTGAACTTTGCCCCCCCCCCTCTCCAGTGACTGGCATGCAGAACACACCCAAATGTGTTAAGAATGCAGAGGTAGATGTGTAATGTTCCCATGTTTTATGGTTTTAAAACATCTCCCTTTTGAAATGCTGGCTGGACTTCTCCATACATACAAAACTATTCTAACATGACTTATTGCAAGTTTCAGATTCAAAAGGAAATGCCAACCTTGAATTAATTTCTGTTAACCAACAAATTATTAAAGGCTGAACTATAATCTATGACTCCCATTTAATCTACCCTCTGTGAAAAATATCCCAAACTCTTCTTATACAAAGGCAAACTTGAAAGGAGACTTTGGCTCCAGAGAAGACAAAAGAACTGAAGCACTGATCCCATTTAGAACGCTTTAGTGTTTTTATTTTGTAGATGTAACAGGAGAGCACTGCTCCTAGTGGCCTTCACACAGCGCTTCACATCTGCTACAGACATTCCACACGGCCTCTGGAAGAAGATGACGTCAGAGGAAGCAACGAGATTGAGTCTGGAACAAGAGTTCTGCAGTTTCCAGTCTTCACCACTGGGTCTGGACGACAGGGACAGGCATAGCTGAAGACTCATTTAAACAGTCCATCCATACCACTTGGTGGGCACTGTTTTTTAGTGTCACATTTGTGTACACAGGAAAAAAATATGATTTGTTTCAAAGACACACACTTTTGTTTAGGATTAACATTCTCTGGCCTTGCACTTCAGCACCTGTAAACATCTGCAACTGACTGGGGGAAAACTAGGCTGTTCAAACCCAAATCAGGTTTAATTAGAAACTCTATTTAAATTTAATTAGACATTTTGAATACAGTTAACCTTCGTTAAACACCTTGATGTTATCCTATTTTTGGGTTAATATCAATGCATTACTTTCATATCAGAGGGGAAATATACTTCAGGCATTTTCTTGGGTTCCAGGCACTATGGCGCACACAATCAGCTGTCCACATTCTTCATTTCTGGTTGCTACGGTCACAAGAACCAACATCGGGAGCAGCTGCGGCTGAGCCCTCTGGCTCCCCTAGTGGGTGGGAGGTCAGTCTACAATCTCGACGTAATTGGCTGGGTAGAATCCCTCGACCCCGCCCTCCTTCATGCCTCTGCACCAGCCCTGGCCGTCCTCCTCCTCGATCTTCAGGAACTGCTCGCCTGGAGAGACAGGGAGCAGACACTCCTTAAAAGGCCATCCAGGGGATGCAAGCAAATCATGATCTAATAGAACACCATCCATATTCTGTGATTCAACAGTAAGGAAAGGAAAACATATCAAACACTAATCTCAACACTAATCATCTGAGGGTTTCTAGAGAATGGCCACCTACATATTGAAAATACTCTCTGAATACAAACAGATACTGTATACTGTATAGCAAAAAGCAAGTTCATTAATGATTTATTCTGTTCTGTCACAAGAAATGTGACTTTAAATAAATGGGTTTTCCCTGACTCTAAAAATGTAGGGGTCTCTAGGTGCAGAATGGATTTGCATTCACGGAAAGTACAGTCAGGTGTTGAGAGTGTGGTGGTGGTGGTGGTGGTGGTGGTGGGGGGGGGGGGGGGGGGCACTAAACTGAACGTGTAAAGAGGGTGAAAGGATGTAGCATAGCCTCCCATCAGTGACTGAAGAGCTCTGTGAAATGTGCTGGGACTAATCTGTGGAGCGTGGCTCCTATATTCACAGGGGAATAGATAATTGTGCAGATAGCCAGGAGCAGATGGGCTTCCTTTTGAGATGGGCTGCATTCAAAATGTACCTGCTTTGAAGGAGAGCTCATCCTCCTCCTCGCCAACGTAATCAAACAAAGCCCGGACTTTCACCCCTCCAATCATCACTCTGAGTGAGACGGAGATCGAGATCGAGACAGAGAGAAGGGAGGGGGAGAGAGAAGGAAAAGGATCATAAAAAAACAGATTGCATTCTATTGCAGTATATTACTTCGCCAAATGCCTTTAGGTCTTGTGTGTGTGTGGCGGCAGCAGCAGTGTGCAGTCTTACGTTCTCTCCTCCAGTCCCCTCTTTGGTTTCTTGCCTCGCTTTGGTTTGTGCAGAGGAGGGATCCACTCCTGATGAAACACACTTTGCTAATGAGTGCCACACACTCACACGAGCAGAATGGATTAACACAGCATCATATCTATGTAGATATCACCATCAAAAGATGTGTGAATAAGGATGGCCCAAGGGGGAGAGAAAGCTAAAAATTAATAGCTCTGTGGATAGATAGAAGGATGATGGACAGAGATAATAATATATGGATGGATGGATGAATGGACGGATGGATGTTACCTCTAGTCTTGGCCAGTCGGTGGGCATGCCAGGGCCGTGGTTATTCTTCCACCAGCGCAGATCATCTGGCTCACTTATTGACATCAGTGTGTGGTGCAGCTCACTGTACACAGCCTTCACACTGAGACACACAGAGAGAAGAATGCACACATTTAATAGGCATGCTAAGAATAGATTGTGAGTCAGACACACATAATCATGCATCCACATAATAAACATATACATACACTGTTGTTCACAGTATTCACACTAAGGAAACATGTATAGACACTCTTATGCACTGGCACTGCACAAACCGACATGTGGCAACATAGACGGCTCAGCTAGATTTCTCACCCCCAACACACACCTCTCATTGTTGGTGACGTCCAAATGACGGTGTATTGACAGGAAGGCTTGCTTGAGAAAGCTGATGCGTTTCCTCTCTTCCTCCTGTGACTTTTCAAAAATAGCCTCCATCTCCTCCATGTATTTAGGGGCATATGATGTCACATCTTCCAGGACTTTCTCATACTTCCCACGGGCCTGTAGGAACACGGTCAGAAATGAACTCCGATCTGTCCTCTCTGACCACACTTACAGGGAGGCGTGACGGGCCACTATAGGCCCTGGACTCGTTTCTATCCGCTTGCCTACTTGTCTTCAGGTGCTTCAAGAGCTAACGAGCTGATACGCTGCACCTGAGAGCAGGTGTCCAGGTAAAAAGGCTGCTTCCTCTCCCCTTGAGAGGGCCATGCGTTTTGCAATGTCTCTGCACTCAGAGACATTGCAAACGTACAACATCCATGCATTACTGACGACCAGGGATGTAGTGGTAAAATAAGAGGTGGGTAAACTATGAATTCTGTGATCACGGTAAGGTGGACTGCGGTATGCGATATCGGATTTTTAGAAAAGGCATTCAGAACATGTTTGATGCTGGT
This sequence comes from Alosa pseudoharengus, assembly GCF_046254945.1. Classification (NCBI taxonomy): domain Eukaryota; kingdom Metazoa; phylum Chordata; class Actinopteri; order Clupeiformes; family Clupeidae; genus Alosa; species Alosa pseudoharengus. Next base: position 30,453,294 of record NW_027468674.1, on the reverse strand, counting down.
GGAGGTTATTGTCCAATGTTTATAACAATACAAGTGGTATTAAATGGTTCCTAGAATGTTGATGAGTGTACATATTTTGATTGTGGATAATACAGTGTGATTTTTAAATGTTAAAAGTTGCATTTGGTGAATAGACTCTTTTTAAGAGGTGGATAAACTCTATTTCTGAAATTCTGAAACTGTTTACTTGCGTTTAGCCTCCTATACATCTCTCTTGACGACTGACTTGGTCCCATCTCACACTTTTAGTTTGGTTGTTATTTGGTTAATAAATCTGTATTTTAGTTCAAATATAACTCCCTCTTTTGTTGTGGCCTCTACCCTCGGTCATAACAGAGGCGACAGCAGGCGCGTAACTGAATCGCTCCATTCGTGTAGCATAAAAATAGTTTTAGAGGACTGGCCAAATTTTTTCGAATGTGTTTTTTCAAATGAGGATCATTACATAACATGCACAATAGTATATTGACCACAACCTCCATAAGGTCGTGAATAGATAATACACATGGGACTCATTAAGATAGCCTCTTTACTGTAAGTTGCTACGAGCACTGGGCATGTGATGTAGGTTGGCTGTGTGAGGGGCCTCACTTTCTCCTTATCCTCGCCGGCCGACTCCGTGGCCTTCACAATCTTGTTGAGTTTCTGTTCACTCAGGGCTGAGTTGTCCTTGGCCGCCTTCTCGCGGTCACTGGCGGCCTGCTCACGCTGGCTGGCCTTGTGGTAGGCTGCACATGCCTGATCCAGCTATCATCAAACAGAAAAGATACACTATCAATCCATGATATCACTGACAAAAATATGAACCTTATATCATGAGTACAGGACATTTCAAAAATATATTTCTTTAAATCTACCTTTAAATGCCACTTATTAAAAGTATATTTTTCTGTGTGTATGATTCATAAAATTCAATACTATATAATCATAAATGGATCAAATAAATACATTACAAAATACTGTAAGCAGAAACAACATAATGCATAGTCTAGTAGAAAAGCATGGAAGAGCAAAATTCAACTCAAGTCAATTACCATCTTTTCTTTTTCTTATTTGAAGTCACTTTTTTGTATTTCGGTTGGCTTACTTTCTTCAGCTTTTTGGCCCATGGCTTCTGAGCACGTGAGAACTCGGTCTCCAGGTCGTGCGCTTCACGGAAGCCGTAGAACATCTTGCGCGGGAAGGTGTCCTTCTGCCAGGTGCGCACGCGGTCGCCTTCCTCAGCAACGAGGGACTGGGAGATGTTGGAATGCAGGGCGGAGAGACGCTCGGCGGAGGTGAAGAAGCACTGCCACGCCCGCATGAGGGAGCCATACAGAGGCCCTGAGTGGGGACAGAGAAAGAGAGACAGAGACGGACAAAATGACAACGTTTTAAACATAACTGGAAGCAGCGCATGCACTAATTTCAAAATGAACGAAAATACCAGAATATTAAAAAACTTGATTATTGTGGAAGGTGTTAGAGGAAAAATATTGCAAAATATTGGTCCAATCCTGCAACAATTTGCCATGTTCAGGTCAGGAAGAGGGCAGGCTACACAACATGTAGCAGTAGTATCCTCTCTGTGAACATATAGACTAAAGAGGAGTAGAGACCTTTAATGAGTGGTCTACAGTGTATAGGATATCTTCTGGAAATTGAACATTATAACGTTAGCATAATATAAATGTAATAGAAAATCTCCTAAACATAAACGTCAACAATTTTGTTACTATAGGACAGTGTATAAGAGAAGATTATTTATTCTGACTAATGGGCTTGCAGCATGCCGCGTGGCCAACAGGGAGTTAGTGAGGGAGACGAGGATGAGAACGGACTGGTCTCAGTGATGTTCTTCCATTTGCTGCTCCAGTGGCTGAGCTGCTGGGCGTACTGCTTCTCCACGCGGGCACGCTCCTGGAAGCAGGTCACGATGTCATTACACGCCTGGAATGAATCAGGGGTCCTCTGCACTGTGCGCTGGTAGTTCCCAGGCTGTGACAGAACCAGAGAGAGAGAGAGAGATGAAGTGAGAGAGAGGGAATGGAAAAATGTAAGGCTATCACACTTCATTATATGAGGTGTGGCCGGAATAAAAACTCATTAGTGTCTAGATGCTTCAGTCTCTATCCCATCTCCCTCCCCACCCCTCCCCCTGGTCCCTGCTGCTTACCATCCAGAAACTCAGTTTGTTGACATCCTCAGGAGGGTCCTTGGGTGGCCCTGTCTCATTTGCATCCATCTGTAAAAACAATCCCGATTACTGAAGCGGCCACGTGCCAAAGACAAGTCTGCAACACATGCTTCATACAGTAGTACATATTCACACAGCAGCCCACACCAGCTAGGCTTCCTGGTCTCTGTCATGTGCTGTGGGCTTTAAGTGGACTAGCCTGCAGAGGCTGCGCACGCCATTTGTGCCCGTTTGGCTCTACTGTAAACAGCCAGGGCGATCCACACAGCTGACACAGTTGGCATTCTGAGTCTGGAAGCTGTCAGAGGGAATAGGGCCCCCACCACATTCCTCCATGTGAGACGGCAGCCAGCCCAAAATAAACAGCAGAGAAAGGTCATACGGCTCTCCCTCTCTCTCTCTCTATGTCTCCCTCTCTCTCACTCACTCTCACTCTCTCCCTCCCTCTCTCTCTCTTTCTCTCATTAATTCTCTTACTCGCCCTGTCTTTTGCTCTCTGATTCACGACTCAAACTCCGCCCATGATGTGTCACACACGCTTTCCAACTTTTTTTTTTCACTTTTTCATTTTGTTTTGGCCTGCCCATGACAGCCAGACCATCAACTTGTGTTTACAGTCACACAAACATAGTGGATCACACTGCATATTGCACACACAGTCAGATAGGACCAACTTAAGCACTTTGCGATATGTACTGTATGTATATAAAATCTATTAATAGATTAATAATGACAGCAGCCTACTGTAAAGGCAGCAAGATAAGCTGGATAAAACTGGACAACCACAATATGTCATACAACTAGGGATGGCACATTAGAACTGCAAACAGCAATTTTCTACCCATGTCTGTCTCTGTTCTTGTTCTACGCACTGCCTACTAAGCATTACCATTGTCTAACAATACCAGACTAACAATCATAAATCATGAATCGTTCTTTTTATAATACACTCATCATGTTTCATTTGAAGCTGATTTGTCTGGAGGGCTGTCCATAATGATCTGCTATGGGACCACAGACTATATATCATGCAGTTCAGATGTTTCAATGCTTATTCCATTGACAACTGCACAGTGAGTGTTATGAGTGAGGTAGAGATCCAAAATATTTAAGTGCTTAAATTAGCGCATATGCGCCCCTCCCAGCAACGGACTACACACATTCACAGAGATAAACAGATGCACACACATGCCTATACCCACACACACAGACACACACACATAAATAGTCCCCTCGTATTTCTCATGCGACTGCATGTTCACTTTTCGACCTACTTTCCAACTAATGTGTAGTCCCACAGATCCACACACACACTCCTTAACTCATACAACGTGGTTCTGAATGTAAAATGACATGTAGCACATGCAGTGATCACACACTCAAGGAGCAAGGTAGCAGAGTGATTTGACAGACCTTGATCCTGATTCAGCCTTGTAAATGGTAGTGTGGTATAGAGATATAGCTTACCTTTCAGTGCTCTCCTGGCCACAGGTGGACGCTCGGTGGACGCTCTTCCGAGAGTTTATCTTCTGTTCTGCTTGTCAACTTTTCTTCTATCCCCTCATTTCTGTCCCCTCTCTCCGTCTCTCTCTCTCTTTGCAGCAGTTTGCGTCTCAACTTGGCTCCGTCAGTGTCATATGATGGCAGCTTTCTCTCTCTCTTGCTCACTCCTCAGTCTCTCTTTCACTCACTCACTCTCTCTCTCTCTTACGCACGCTTTCTCTCCCTCTCTTTAACACACACATACTTACTACTCACATGCGTTCACACACACACACACACACACACACACACACACACACACACACACACACACACACACACACACACACACACACACACACACACACACACACACACACACACACACACACACATTCACAGTGGCGTGTTAATGAATTAGTGTGTCCTCACATGGAGTGTATCTGCGGAAATGTGAACTTCTTTTAACCCCCTCTCCCTAACAGGACAGTGCCAAGTGACGGCCAGTCATGCAAGCCAATTAGTGTGCATGTGCTTTTGTGCGAGTGTAAGTATGTGTGTGTCCATGCGTAACAAGCGAGTGAAGAGTTTCCAGCTCGCAAGTTCAGAGTTCATACACAGCAAAGTGATTATACATTCTTTGAAATAACAGATACAACAAAAATAAATCCAACATCTCATTTAAAGAATCAGCGTCTTATAAGGGGCTTTCTTAAAATCTACGATCTACCACGTGAGTAAAACCCAATTATTACAGTAATGAGACACAAAGTTTTTAATGACTGCATTAATAATACAAAGCCTGCAATTACTTTCAGTGAATTATTTCACTTTAAATGCATTTAGTGCCTAACCAATAATTAAATCGTTACTCCTAATTAGTCTGCACTTGAAATAATAGACCTGGAGGTAGCACTATTGTCTCGGACCAGAGAGAGTTAGAAATATCGAACCTCAGAAAAGGGTTTATGTAGAATGTGTGTAGCACATACATTTATCAAGAAAGAGTAGCTGTCCATGCAGGTAAGGTAAACATGTAAAAATCAGACAGTGATAGTTTGTTTATCATTTATTCAAATATCTTAATAATAACTATATAGCATTATTATCTTTCATTAAAACAATAGAAATTCTGATATATTTCCTTACCTCTGCATACACACGTTCATACTGTATATTGTCTTCATATATAATTTAATTTATAGATTTGACTATGTTCTAAAATATTCTTTTTAAAATATATAGAGGTGCTCTCTACAGAACCCATTCTATGAGAAACCTCCCTTAAGCTAAGAAACAAATAACACACACACTGTGTGTGTGTGTGTTTGTGTGTGTGTGTGTGTGTGTGTGTGTGTGGTTTGCGTGTGTTTGTAATCTTGAGTGTGTTTGCATGTACTGGCAATGCATCTCTCAACGTTCAAGTGTTTGTGTGAGTGGGTGAGTGAGTGAGTGTCTGTGTGTGTGTGTGTGTGTGTTTGTGTGTGTGTGTCCACTGAATTCACAACAAGTTGATTATGTAGAGAGCATCTCAAGGAGAAACTAAAAGCCCAACAGCCCCCCCGCAGGATTCAGACTATCTGGAAGACAAAGATCCTTTTGGAGCTTGAAAAAGGTGTACATACTTAACCATTATTACTATAACTTTAAACTATAATTATCATCATCATTATCATAATTGCAATTAATGTCTTATTCCTCCATCACATTTGATAATAACATCTGTATCAGCAGCACTGTCCAAACATTATCCTCCCCTGGTCATCCCAACCATTACTCTTCTCATCACCCTCACCACGTTAATCATCATCACTGTGCCTCCAATATGGAGTCACAATCATGGTGAGTGATTGTGGAGAGGGCAATGTTCCTTAACACAACATCAGAACTTCACATTATATCCATGACGGTGTAATAATAACAATTCCATAAACTGAAAAGTAGTCATCCAGACCCAGTGGAAAAGAAAAGACATGTAGTAGTGCCTAGCAAATTTAAAACAGCTTGAAGCTTTGCTCTTCCCAGCCACTTCCATGGCTTGGTCAACACTATGGTCAGAGTCTTTGTCTAGCAGATGAAATCGTGTTCATTGATTGGATGATCAGATGAAATCAGCTGACTGATTGGATGATCAATTTTGTTCTGATCACTTTGAATGTCTTCGTTCGTTTTGTTAAGTGAGGTGTGTATGTGTGCATGTGTAACTATGTTAGTCTGTGTGTGTGTGTGTGTGTGTGTGTGTGTGTGTGTGTGTGTGTGTGTGTGTGTCTGTGTCTGTGATATTGATGTATCAGTAAGTTGTGTGAAAATATCTGTATTCCTCTGTACATGATTGTACTGGTTAAACCACAGGTGTGCAGTGAACCACGCAGGAAATCACTTCAAAAAAAAAAAAAAAAATTCAGCTCTTTTTTCTCGCTTGCATTTCTCGCCAAGTTATGTTCAGTCATTTCAAGCAATTTCTGTCACCAGCCTCTCAGTTAGCTTAGTTTGTTTGTTAAAAGACTCTCTCCTCCCCCCATTCTCTCAGCTCTGAATCCCTTCATCTTTCATTCTTTCGCTCTGTCCTTCAGATGAAACAGTAGAGACAGAGAAAGGAGAGGAGAGCCTAGGAGAAAAGGGAGGGCAAATCAAGAGGTCAGAAAAAAAGAGAAGAGAAAAAGAAAGAGAATAGAGAATAGTAAAGGGGAAAGTAGAGAGGTATCTTAACCATCTATAGACAGTAAACTCTATAGATACACGGATAGATACTTGGAGAAAAGTATAGATCTATAGATCTATACACTGATAGATCTACTATATTAAGGGAAGTCAAAAAAACAATGGCAAACAAGGGAGGGAAGGAGGCAAGTAAAAAGCCAACAAAAGACGCTATGTCTTCCATGCTAAATCAAAATAATACCAAGACCAAAACAAAAAGACAGAGAGAGAGATAGAAGAAAAAAGAAGAGAGGTTCTTTGTCTACGTCAAAGAAAAGAGAGAGAGATGATGAAAAGAAAGCTCCTCCCTCTTCTACACTCCTGCCTGACGATCTCTGTTCCCTCACTCTCTCCCTGTGCATCTCCGCTGGGCCGGCCTCACCTGTTGGTGAGTTTGCGGAGCGCCCGCTCGATGTTCATTCGGTGGCCGACCCGGCTCACGCCTAGGTCCAGGAAGTCCTCTTTAGTCAGCGACGGCAGGTGCGAGCCGTCAATCTCGTTGTCCAGGAAGCGTTCCTGGTGCTCGCCCAGGTTCAAGTACACGAGCCAATCGGCCACGTCGTACTTGCTCCAGTAGGGGAGGGGCTTGGTGGCGAAGGGCCTGGCAGGTGGGGGCAGAGTGAAGGGCGGGTAATTGCCACAGGAAGGGGAGGAGACACCCGACAGGAAGTGAGTGGGCGAGAGAGAACGGGAGACCAGGAGGGGGTTGGAGGCGGACGCTACGGTCGGGGAGAACAGCGGTGGAGGGGTGCTGGGGAAGTACGGATCGGTCAGGGGCATGGAGTGGGCCGGAGGGGTGAGGGGCGGCTGCAGCTCAAACGGGGCGTTGTACAGGGAGCTGGGGAAGAGGGGCAGGGAGGAGGGCCTGGGGGGCCCTGGCTGGGGCCGGTCCGTGCAGGAGATGAGCGGGCTGGGGGCCCGGCGCCGCGGGGAGTGGTGGGACTCGGCGCGGCGGAGCTCCGCAGGGGAGTTGAACTGGAACTCGAGGGCTTTGCCGCGATACTTGGAGCGATGCTTTGGGGACGTGGGGTAGGGTGAGTAGGACGGAGACATAGGGGGGTGGGAGCGAGCGAGCGAGGAAGGTGAGAGGGGCGGAGCAGGGTGAGAGAGGGCGGACGGGGAAAGAGGGGGAGCCGTGTGGGCGAGAGGGGAGGGTGGACACGTCCAGTCTGAGTAGGGCGCAGGCTGAGTGGGGGTGGTGGACTGCAGGAGATTCAGAGGAGATGGGACCAGAGTTGGGGACATGTTGGGGTTGAGGGAAGGGGGTAGGGGTGGTGGAATGGGGTGGTGTATTGGGGAGAGAGGGAGAGTAGGGGACAGGGCCCTATGGAGGACATGAGGGACGGACACAGGGACAGGGAGAGGGGACATGGAGCGGACTAAAGGGGGACTCATGACAGATGTGGGATCCTCCTGAAACCTGACAGAGAGAACAACACACGCACACACAACATACAGACATCATTACATGATTTACTGCAAGGGGAGGCTAGAATGTGACTTTAGTAAACTACAAAAGTGTAAACTTATTCATACAATCTGCTATTTCAACATTTTTACATTCCAATGGAAGGCATCAGTGCTGTTCAATGCAAACACCTGAAATGGCTCCCAGCAGTACTTCTGTCTGACAGGTTAGGAAGTTCCCTGGTGGGTACATAATATGATACTGATAGCAGAAGTGCTTTATTTAGTTACTATGTATTGTCTAATAACACACTGTAAAAATAACAATTTATCAACTCCACATTCCATAAACACACTGCATACTGACTGTTCCATTTTTAGCCTCTCAGTTTCCCAAGAAATGCTCAAGAAATTCCGAGTTGGAATGCAGGTAATCTATATTAGCAGGCTAGGTAGCTAGTCTTGACATTATAATAAATAGAGTAGGTTTAACATACTGCATAACTCTGAATTCATGCCACAAACAAGTACAATGAAAGCTGAAACTCTGGCTACACTATTCATTGTCAATATATGTGTGTCTGTGAATGATCTAAGTAGTTTGAGAGTAGGGCATGAGTAGCTAACTTGGATAAACATAACTTTAGCTAAAATCAGGGTCAGGCTATTTCTGTTTCAAATCCCCCAACCACAGCACAAATCAGTCATTCCGCTGAAAGCTCTTAACTAGCTGGTAAAAGAACATATCAAAGAATATTTGCAACTTACAGTGTATCAGTTCATTACCATAGGTAGTTGTTTTCACCTTTTTAGCTTGCCAGCTATCTACATTTAGCTTGAATTATTGTGAATATGATATTTGTGATTAAAAAAAGAACAGTCTTCACCTATAGTGGTTTATAGTCCCTCATATACTGTAGCACACTGACCTAAAACATGTGTTGCACTCTCAACATTGGGCCCTAATTTGAATGATGAGCAACTGAAGCTAATCTAAATTGGCAAAATAAATTTGCATGGGCAAGATCTCAAGCACAAACATCGAGGAGCCAATTCCATGCCCCCAAATGCCATACAAGAGCTATGCATGCATGAGACTTTGCTTGTTGGCAGACTTTGTACTTTACCCACCATTTAAATCAGAACCCAATGTCTTCTAATCCACTTGTTAATTTGCTAGCCATAATCTATCTAGAGTAGCGGATGCAAGCCGTTATCCTTTACATACTGTGTCTGATGTCCTACAGGAGCCAGGTTATGTTGCTCACTTTCACAGAAAATACCAAAAACTTTACTCAGTAATGACTCTACAACTCAGTAGGCTACTAAACCTGACCCGTGTCTTTATCAGTGATCTCATTGCACTCACAACTAGAGGCGCGGGCAAACTATGTGAGAGCTGAGTCAGCAGTGGATGCAGCGCAGCAAGGTGTGCTGGCCATGACCTGGATTAGCCTGAGGTATTCGGAGAGGTGTGAGGGTCGGGTGTTGTGCTCAAGCTCTGACCGTGTGTGGGTCGCTCTCTCACCTGCCTGAGGGGGCCTCCTTCTGGCCCTGCCAGCCCCCCATCTGCTGCAGCTTGCTGCTGAGCTCATTGATGATGCTGGCCTTCACGCTGGCCAGCGGAGAGTTCAGCCGACGGTCTATAAAAAGTGGCCCCCGCACCCCTCCCTCGCCCTCGTCTGTTCCCCCGCCCTGGCCCATCCCCAACCCACGGCCTCGGTCCTCTTCCTCGTGCGTTCTCTGCCTGTGGGGGTGCTGGAGGAACGGAGCGGCGCTAGGCTGCCGCCGCAGTGGAGGCACTGGCTTGCCGCTCTGATGGGTACGGATGTGTGTTGCATCATTGTGCATTTTGTAAGCTGCCGAGGAGTCCAGGGACTCTCTCCTATCCATCTGAGCTCGATTCTTACCAGCCACTCTGCCTCCCCCGACCTCCATGATTTCTCTTCTCCTCTCCACTCTCTCTCCCTCTCTCATACCAAGCTTGTCCAGGTGGTGGTCACTGCTGCTGTGGCTGTCCAGCTCCTCAATCCCAGAATCCACCACAGCCTCCTGCCACTCTCCCCGGCTCTCGACAGCTTTAGGGGGCATCTGATGACCAGGGGCAACAGTCGAGGCAGCAGTAGTGGTGGTAATTGCATAAGGGGCCTGGCTGGTCGTCATGGTGGCATAGGTGACGGTGGTTGTCAAGGAGGCGTTGCCACGGTCCTGGCCCTGGGCTGGAGCAAAGAAGAGAGGCTGAGGACGATGGAGGGACTGAGCAGACGTTGCAGAGGTGGTGGAGGTTGAGGCAGGTGGAGGATTGGAAGGGTTAAGAGCAGAGGGGGGTGTAGATGGAGGAAAGGCTTGCGGTGAGGGGAGGGAAGGGGAGAGTACGGATTGCGTGAGATTGGCTACTTCACTGTCATAGGATGTTAGACTGGACGCTGCAGAGTCCCCCGCCTGAGGGGAGGGTAAGGGGGGAGGGTGCGGAGGGTGAGGATGATGTGGAGGGAGATGAGGATGAGGAGGGTGAGGAGGATGAGGAAGATGAGGAGGATGAGGAGGATTTGGAGGCTGGGGCAGCATGGGTGGCGGTGGTGGCTGCGGGGGCAATGACTGGCTGGGGACATTGGCCGGGATTTGGGGCGCCACCACCTGACTAATCTGTGGGGGCAGGGACTGACTCGAAGGGTTTGAATCAGTCGATGAAAGAACCATGTTGGAGGGGGGGATCTTGGGGCAAAGCTGGGGTGGGGGTATAAGCGGCGAAGGGGGGAATAAGTAGGGGTGAACCACGGCAGAGGGGTGGACTGGAGGCTGCTGCTCCTCCTGAGGCAGGTCGGACGGGGGCTGAGATGGCTGCAGGTGCTGAGGCTCCTGCTGGGACTGGGTGGGCTGCACTGATGGCTGTGGCTGGAGATCGGACTGCTGCTGTGTGCCTGATAGCTTATGTTGCTGTTGGGATTGGGATTGCTGATAATGGTGCATTTGAGGTTGCGGTTGCTGTTGTTGTTGTTGTTGGGTTGATGGAGGGGCTCCTCGGTTTCCACGATCGTTGCCATTAGCAAATTGTAGAGGAGGTGGCAATGGGTCCACAAACACAAACTCGTCGTCCACATCTACAGACGGAGCTGGAGGGGGAAGCACCATGAGCCCCCCTCCCCCCTCCTGCACCTCCTCAGAACCTGCCATTGTGTCTGTGGTCTGGGCAGGAGCAGCAGAGAGCGGAAGAGGCGCTGTATGGGAGTTGGGAAACCCTACGGAGTTAGCGTTGGCATCACTCTCCATCTGCAGGAAGGAGGGTCTGCAGGGCTGAGACTGCTGATTGGTAACTGGTGGGGGAGCGGACTGCATAGGGCCCCTCCCATACACTTCCCCCCTCTCAGCCTCTCGCTCCCAGTCCCTTTGGTACTGAGCCTGGTACTGATTCTGGTACTGCTGTTGGTACTGGTTGTGATACTGATACTGGTTTTGCAGAGCGGACTGTCTGTCCTCAGAGAACCTCACTCTCATACCCTCTCTCGCCAAGCTCTCTTTGTCTCGATCACCCCCCTCCCCAGACCAAGGCCCGCTGCCAGCCATTCGCATCATCCTGGGAGACTGGGGCCGGCTCAGGGGAGACGGGGCCGCCGAGGTGGGGGAGGAGCCTGTGAGGTACAGGGCGGGAGGATGTTGGTGTTGGTATACATAAGTGGCAGGCGGGTTATGTTGTGGATTTGATGGCGACACTGTCGAGGGAAACGCCCCCACACTCGACAACTGCCTGCCGAAGTGTCGCTCTTCGCGTCGGGTCCTCCGGTCATCTTTTAGTGCCCTTTCGCGTGCAGCAAGAGCAAGCCCTAGAGGCGAGGACGGATCTAGAACCTTCCCCGTGAGAGGATGGATGAAGGTGGTGGCGTGTGTATGAGTCTGTGGTGAGGCATACTGAGGCAGGCCGAACGCAGGGGGCATGCTGCGTCCCTGGGTGGTCAAGTTATCCCCAGAGAACAAGCCCTCATCAATGGATTTGGAAGGACGCAGTCGGGGGGATGTGTTCTCTGTTTGGCTAGTGGGGACATCCTCCAACAAGTCCTCCTCTGAGGAGTAGAAGAAAGAGGCACTCTTTCGCCGCGAGTCCCTGTAACGCTCTCGATCCCGCCTCGCTTTACCCATGGTGCCACCGCCTTGAGGTCCAGAAGTGTCTGTTCTCTCCTGGGGGAGGGACGAGGGTAAAGACTGAGGCAAGGGTGGAGAAGGAGGGGGGCTGGGGGGCTCAGGCGCCTCCTCTTGCTCAAGGTCAGGGGGTTGTTCCGCCTCCATGCTGCTGCCCTGACTGGACCGGCCACTGCTGCTGGTGGAGGGCGCTTTGACAATGATTGTGGGGATGGGAATGGAGCTCTTCTCGTTCCCCGTGTCCTGTACCTGCGCCTGGCCCCCTCTCTGCGTTCGACCTACAGCTGCCCCATCTTCCACTTTGGGCTGCTTGAGCAGAGGCCCCCTGCCACCGGCTCTCCGTCCGGTTGTCTTAGCGACCGCTTGCTGGGGTGGCGGCACTGCGGTCGCCTTGGCAGTGGCCATGTTGCCTGGGGGCGTGGCACTGCTGTAGCCCCGCCTCATGCCTCCCATTTTGCCTCCGCCCCTCCACCCAGAATCGGACGACTCCCTGCGCGAGGTGGCCCGGCTGTGCTGGGGAGCCATGGCTGTCTGTGCGTGGGGCAGGAAGTGCGAGGAGGGGTGGCTGGGCTCCGACCTCCTGCCGCCCGCTGACAGCGGGGGCTCCGGAGGCGACGTTTCAGGCGGCGGCGGAATGTCCTCGGGGCCAGGAACAGACAGACTGCGGGATAGCTTCATGGCGGGGGGATGCAGGAAGCCCTTCTCCTCATCTGCCACCCCTGTCGTAAAGCAGAGGGAGGTGGAGAAAGCAGCTAGAGCATGATCAAAGGCAACAAAAAAACTGTAACAGAAGCACCGCAAAGAGTTTAATCAATCTTCACCACACAAATGAGCTAACTTCAGCTTACAACCTGGCTCCATTTTGAGTATGCATTCCCTGCTAAAATTAGGTAAGCTCATATTTTACAGCAACCCAGGGCTACAAATCATCCAGCAAATTAAACTGTTATTTTTTTGCTAAATATGAACATGTATTTCCTCAGGGTATGTCATACCGCGCAAGTAGCAGATTTTGCTTTACACAGAGTTGATTTGAGGTTACTGATTCAGTCCAGGCTTTTTCATGTGGAAAATGTGTTTTAGTCATTTGCAACATGGACCACGGACCATATTGTCTGTCGTCCCATAAAAGCATGCTCGTAAGAAATAATTGTTCCAGTGATTGCAAAATACCTCCATTAATATGGACCACTGTGCCAGTGAGGTCTCCCAGGTCACCCACACACAGAGGCAGTGAGGTAAGCTTGTTCAAATGTATCAGCAGCGAAAAATAGGAGCTAGCGCACAGTGATAGCCCTAAGTCTCTACAGACATTTAATTCTCTTCATGCAGCTCAACATTAATGGCTCTGTGTGCAGATTTATAAAAACATTGCGGTGCTGGACACAAGCAGTGAAATAAAAACATCGCTACAGTCACAGTAAAATGCAAAGACCTCTACAGCAATGTTTAAAAGGCCTTGTGTGTTTTGGGCCTTTAAGTAGCAAAATGTAATCCTGAATTTAGCAAAGACTTTGAGAAACAAACTATGATGCATCTGATTTACTATACTGATGCACAGATGTAGTCTGTTTAAGTACAATAGAGGGATCCAGTTCTGCTCGACAGTAGCTAATTTGTATACTCCACACACCATTTTTCTTACATAGCACATATATTATTTAGATAATTCATTCAAATCATATGTCATTACAAAAGCACTCAGCAGGCTTAGTAACATAAACTCATTAGAGAGGTAATTAAATCAACTGCAAATCAGTCCACACCAAAAAGTTAAAAGAAAACATTACAAAAAATGCACACATGGAAACTATATGATTATGGAAAAGACTGAGTAATATTATTTCTAGGCTATAGCTCATCCATAAAATAATATCACCAGACCCATGAATATGGAATGAAATAAGATGTGGGGCTCAAAATCACACAACTCCACAGATATAAGATAGCTTATGAACCATTCACTGGAAATTCTAAACGAAGCCCAAAAGGTCTAGCAGAACTGTTATGAATATCACTCTGCTCCTAAAATGTCCATAACTCTATTCAATAAAATATAAAGATGCTAGCCAACCATGTTTACCAGAAAATTGTGGAGACACCAAAGATTATTTTGATGGATATCAACATTTTTAATGGCCATTTCAAGACAAAATTAAGCTGTAAGCAACTTAACACTGATCACCATATTATGCAGGGATAAAGACATGCTTGAGTTTACTAACAAAACCTGTTATTTTGATTTATGTTAAACTCGTTATTTGATGTGCAGAATAGTCAGATTGAGTACAGTGAACAAATTGTAGCGCTGTACATGTGCTCTGCATGCTGAATAAGGGAAGTGACAAAGCACTGGAAAATAGTGTCAGGCTCACCAATGGACTTCTGCCGAAGCATCAGACCATGCTGGGTGGCGTGGCTTGATGAAAACTGGACTTGGTTATAACCAAACCCAGACCCTGATGACATCATGCCAACACCTGATTGTTCAAAACTTGGTTGCTAATAGGACAGACAAGGATAGAACAGAGGAAGAGAAGATAAGAAACCACACTCCATATAACAGGAACAAAACATGCACACACAGTATGCCATAGCTACAGTCTACCCATTGGAAATATTTAACAGTCAAATTAACCACAACAATCTACTCTATAAGGTCTTTCATACTCTGTCTAACCCATTTGAGTTGCATGGGCAGAATTTGACAAATATCAGACATTGTCACTGACCAGAAACTCCCCCTTTCTCAAAGACTTCCCACGTTAGTATCCTAGCCTAGACCTGTACCATATGAATGCAGCATGTCTCTTGGTCTCTTGTGCCTAGATGTGCTTGCTCTTAGGTGTATGAGGAGTGCAGTTGGTAACAGGACTCCTGGCGCTCACATCTCTGCCCACCCTCGGAGTTGGGGGTTCTATTATTGCCATGGCAACGGTACCTTGTTAGTGTAATAGCCCTTATTGCGCTCTCTCCTCCCTGTGTGACCTCGCTGGGCCCCCCCCTCAGATGGACTAATGGTCTGCTGAGCGGCTGCCAGGATCTCATCCAGCTTATCTACAGAGGGGGGAAAGAGAGGGGAGAGAGAGAGAGAGAGAGAGAGAAAGAGAGAGAGTGGGGTGGGGGTGGGATTGAGTGAGAGAGAAAGAGAGAGAAGAGAGAGATGAGGAACCAGTACATTACTATATGCACCTGCCATCCCACCTGCTGTGCATCTTGCTTTATGTAAGTTGATGTGAGTCTAGTATGTGAGAGCAGTCATTTGCCGAGCTCTTACTCAGTGCCATTTGATAGACGCTTCTCTTCTTATCGGTGGCCTGGGATGACTCGTATTCTGAAAAAAAAAAATTCAGAAGACATTTGACAGTGACCTTCAAAGAATCCCAGAGCAGTGCTTCAGTCAGTGCCCAACAGAAAGAAAAAAACCCTCTCCATTGGGAATGATGTGTGTATGCATGAAGCATTCTAGCAGCATATAATCATCAAAGTTTCTTGTGGAGAGGTCGAGATAAAGGTTGCACTAAATTGAAATTCATTTTTTTTTCCAGATGGAGACATTTTAAAGGGAAGAAGTAATTACCCGCTTTCTTCTTCCAGGGAGAGGCTGCTATTACAGAAGAGAGAAATGTGTTAAAACTACTGCAGGAGGCGTTGAAATTACATGATGTATGATTGTAACACCAAAGATCACTGCTGCATACATACATAGGAGGTCAAATGACAATGACAATTATGCCGATGACTATGGTGTGGATCACAATGGTGGCAATGATGAAGATGATGATGGTTAGGAAGAGGAGGAGGAGGATGGGGTCTTCATGGTCATATATATTCGTGAGTGTGAGCAGGAGAGAGAGGAGGGTGAAAATGGAGAGATTCACACCTTTCTCCACTGAAGAGGAACCAGAGAGGAGAGCAGAGCAGAGGGAGGAGAGGGGTCAGTTGGGACATAAACACACACACGGCAAATACACACGCCACACATCAGGAAACACAATGTTTCTACGGTTACATCAAAACAACAAGCACCAACAAGACTTTTTAACATTTACATTCATTTTAATATCTTAGATTTTATAAATGAATCATATACTAATAGAAATGTGTGCATGCACAACTGCAGTATGGATGATATTATTGAATCCACGTACCCATCTCCTCCAGTTCAGAGGTCATGGATTTGGAGCGCAGTGCGATGGCTGGGGGAGTTAGCCGTTTGCTCTGAGGTGGGGCTGTGGGGCAGAGAGTGGAACGGTGCCATGACGACAGTGCTCATTTCACAATTTGCAATTTTATGAACTCCCCCTGCAAACTGTTACGAATCAGGAACCAGACTCCCCAGGAAACTCCACAAATCCAAAAGACTCTCACAGCAGTGGCTCTGCCATGACTACAAGGGGGAGGCCAGTTTTTTGTGTTATGATTTACAAAAGTCATCACAGTTGTTCAGGCACGGCTATTGTGTTTCCTCTCCCACGAGAAGTCACTGAGAGAAAAATCTCAATACTGAAGCCTCTCCCAGAAGCATTCAGGAAAGATTCACTTCTCACAGATGAAATTGAGAGGGGAAAATGGACCTACTTCTGGCTAGCCCTGGAGCTTAGCAGCGGGAGAGGAAGCCTGAGAGTCCTTAACAGTCAGCCATGAACAAGCATCACACATACACACAGACACACACTATACCAACACTCAAACACAGTTTTATTGGATTTTTGCCTTTTGCTGCTTTTCGACTTCTGTTACCTGCTAATGTCCCTTTCAAAGAGCCAATCTCAACCTTTTTCAGTGTAGATGGCTGCTGCTGGCGTGCCTTCACTTCAGCTGCTCCACCACCACACACTGCTTGTACAGCCCACAGAAACAGCCCGTCACAGAACAAAGAGCCAGTGAAGGGGCTCTGGAGACGTCAGTGATTCTGCCTCTGGTGCTCTCCTGAGAGTGTGATAATCCCATATCTAATGCGGCGCCAGAAATAAACATCACAGGCCGCAAAGGCACGCAGAGGAGCCCACAGGGCTCGCCGTGACCCCTGCTTGAACACTGACCTTTCTTTTTAGGCACCTCCTCCATCTCCGGGTTCCGTGCCACCATGACAACCTTCACCATGAGGCTGTTTCCTCCCTGCCGGATCATGTTGACCACCTGCCGGTGACCCACCTTCACCACATTCTGCCCATTCACCTGTAACAGGGAGAGAGTTGGCAAGGGGATTCTTCAGTTCCATTTGGTTTGATTAGGTACAGTACATTGCCATATAATCAGGCACAAAATGTTACAAGACTAATATACGGTAAGCACAAAGACACCATTGACAAATGCACAGTTGAACAGGTCTGTACCCTCTACTATTAACACAGAGAAGGTTAAGCAGTATGATGGAGGAATTTGTCCAGTATTATAATGACCATTAACTCACTGAGAAGATCAGAGGTCCAGACAGGCTGAGGTGAATATGGTTATGATTACAGGTGTTATTTATACTGTATCTCTATCATTTTACAAATGTTCTCCCAAGTTTCAAATTGAATTGCATGTCATTTTGTCCAAAGTAAAATACATCAAATTAGGGGTTTCATTGAGAACAAATGAGAACAAACACTGGAGCTGTATGACAGACACCAGAACCAAAATTAGAGAAGGAAGCCAAAAGCCACTTAAAGGAAAGCAAGGGATCTCATAGGTGAACGTTAAAAGCCATATCTAAAGCAAGACCATAACGGTTTGCATTCCTCCCCGCTCTTTAAATGTGTTGCTTAAGAATGTTCCAGTGTTTAGATACAAAGGAATCTAAATGTGGAATCTGGATTTTGGCAGTAATTGCATGCTCCTTTCCTGAGGACTGTAGTCATTTTAATCCACATGACTGCAAGTGAAATTGAAACTGAGGTTGAACTGTAAAGTGAGTATACCACATTCCTCTTAACTTAAAAACAGTTATCTCCAATTAGTTGTGTTGAGGACAGAGGACTCCCTTTTAGCCATTCTAACATACATACACGTAATCCACCACATTACCTATCTACACAGAGACATCCGGCGTGGCCATGTGGGGGAGCCCTTATGGAATAAGTACACGTAGGAGGTAATTGGACGATTATGTGCAAATGAACAGTCACAGCATTCACATATGCTCTTGCTTAAAAGGTGATATTTCTGGAGATACCTCCCAACAAAGTAACACTGCACAGATGCTTCTGAGAAGATGCTATATAAAAAAAAACTCTCTGATTATCACATGTTGAAGATTGAGATCAGACATTACTGCCTTAGATATGTGTATATTCTGCATGTATGAAATTATGTTGATATGGAATTACAGAAGACAAAGCAAACCCAAATCCTTCCACCAAGCTCCCACATCACAACAGCATCAGGTGAAGCTTAAAATAGTTTTGCTATGGCAACAGATAGAAGAGTGTACATTTCCCCTGAGATACGTTTGATCAAAAACTGTGATTGTCTGGTGGTGTGGAAGAGCTTTGGGCCCTACTGTTAACTCATCTTATTCCATTTATGACCTACATGTAATAGAAAGAACAATGTTTGGGTCATGGACACTGTGCTGATATCTAGCTATTACTTTGATTGGTGAGTGAGGAGGATCTAAAACAATCCAATTGTTCCAAAACAGAAAGTCAGAGTCCACCACCATCAGGGATGGCTCATGAATTAAGAATGTATGCAAACGACTGTATCTGTCAAGCTTCATATCTCCGTGTCTTGATTTAGTCTGATGAAATCATCTGGCTCAATAGATATCTGACCAACTAATATAAATGTCCAGTCAGGCCAGCCGTAAACTCAATTATAACATGGTCGATCAGACGTCCCCCTAATGGAATGTACTGAGCTCCACCATGGCATGGGCTAATGTTCCAATTTTCCGTCCGGATTCCATTAGGATTATCACTGCATCCTGC
The DNA here is from genome assembly GCF_046254945.1 of Alosa pseudoharengus. Taxonomy (NCBI): domain Eukaryota; kingdom Metazoa; phylum Chordata; class Actinopteri; order Clupeiformes; family Clupeidae; genus Alosa; species Alosa pseudoharengus. The sequence continues at coordinate 30,434,475 of NW_027468674.1, read as the reverse complement.
ATCCACACACCTATGTTTGAGCTTATTTGCAAGTAGGCAAAATATCGGTGGAATGACAGATATTGTCAGACTAAAATAAAGTGAGTGACCTGAACTTCTGATTAACAATGACAGACATGTATGAGAAATACAGTGAACTGTTTTTGGAGTAGGAAAGTCAAGTGATGGCAATCGTTTTGAGACCTGTTGAGACCTGTGGTTAAAATTGTCGCAGGTAGTTAAAACAAAACGCCATTTTTATGCCATCAACACCAAACAGGTGATCTGCTAGTCTGACTAGTTATCTGCTATATTAATAATAAGATAAGATAAAAATAGGCTGTAGAACTGGAGGTATAGCCGACAGCAGTAGATCTGATCGGAGGTCAAACATTTTTGTTCTGCCACTTCTTTGTGCCAAATGCAGGAATTTACATTGGGACATTTGTGCATTGAAAGTCTATAAGGGTCTAACAAACAACCAACCTATGTTTTAGAGTCTGCTCTATTCTCAATAGTTCCTCCCTTATCACAATTTTTAACTTGGAATGGCAGAATTCTGTATACTGGTTTTATCTAACAACTTATTTTGTGAGCACAACCATTGAATGCCTGATTTATTCACTCAATCCAATGCATTCTGCCTGTTAGGATGGACGGCAGTGGAGGCAGCAAGGATGGTAGCAGACCAAGAGTAGGAGGGCCCAAAATGGGAGATTTATTATTCCCAAAATTCCAGAGGTGCAAACAATATTTACAGTGACTAAATAATAACAAAAATAAAGAAAAACTTTTCAAAAACAAGAAAATAAACCTAAGTGCAGCGATGCACTAATATGTGCAGGTAAATTGGCAATACCAAAATTCACTGGCCCAACACACAGCACAGAGAATGTTCTCTCTCTCATAGCCCAGAACATACTCAACACAAGTTCCATTCTGCCCCTATAAATAGGCCAAAACCCCACCCCTAGGCTATACCAACACATAATTCAATCAATTAACAATATAACACATGAGAAGTGACCAAAATATACAAAATACATTGCAACACATTCCCCGTGACAAATTCATACTATCATAAGCTTTAAATAAATCAAGGAAAGGTACTACTTAATAACATTCCCGTAGCACATTATTTCCCCCCTGTGGCTCTCTTATGCAATGGTAGTCAACCGTACCCCACTACCTGAAATAGGGGAGCGATTGCACCACTTCCTGTTTGCCAGTGGGACAGCGTGAACCCCTTCTACAGGTTGGCTACCTTTCTATTGAAATTACTGTCCACTAGTGATGGGTAAATGAAGCCTCGAGCGCTACTCGGCACATTTCCCTAACGTGCCGAGTAATGTGTCGAAGCTTCGAAACATGGAAGATAAGGAAAACACAGCGACATCTGGTGGTTTGCATAAAGCCCCGCAGTCACGGACTAGTGAAAAGAATGCCTACACGTTCAACACAATGCCAAAGCTTCGAAATGTTCTCATTCATTACATTAAAAGTGTTGCAAGAAATGTGCATTTCTGTTTGTCTCAATTCAATACAATAAAATACGATTAGGCAACATAATCGCCTCACTCGTTATCACGTGAAGATTGGTGTTTCCGTGGAGGCGTGAAATCATGTTATCCCAGTCAATGATCGATCCAATCGGTCTCCCATCCACTTAACGACCGCAGTAGACACTACTTAGCTTCTGAACCAGGACGAAGTATTATCAACCTCAACACGCTATGGACGAGAGTGAAAAGGAAACGACCAGGCGCCTAATTAAACCAAACCCTACATGGCCTGACATAGTTTGATGTTTCATGAATCAAACTTTCAATAAAAGGAAAATATTATGTCAGCCATTATTGTTAGGCCTACATAGAAAATATTAGCCTGTATTGCTTTTAAATGACATGATTGAAGTTGAGACTGCAACGCAGACACGTTTTAATGTCATTGTTCTAAATGGCAAAGTTTTAGGCTAGGCCTAGGCTATTTCTTCTTTATTTCTATATGTGCATGATATTATGGATTATGGACATTTTCCGGAAAGAAAATAACGTAAATTGACAAACAGAGCAAGCATCCTATATAAATCAGGGCTACCCACAAATTTCGCCTGGCTCTTGCAATACAACACAACTCATTCCGACACTAGAGCGGGTGCCCTGGTTTGCGCAATTCAAAGCCTTTGAATCAGATTCCGAAGCAGTCACGTGGGTGTGTGTCCCAAACGAAGCTTCAGACGTCACACTCACAAACCGAGGCCTCGTTTGTCATCAGTCACGTGATTTTTATGGAAACGACACAAGCCTCGAACCGGGGCTTCATCTGGCACGCCCCTTTCTGCTCGACACAAGCTCCGAAGCCTCGCTTCATTGGGCACATCACTACTGTCCACCACATACATTCCACCAATACAATAAACACATACTTTTAGATGTAGCATGTTATGCGTGTCGTGATGTTAATTACACTGTTACGTTGCCGGTAGGCCTTTCCCGACAAACATTAACAAACATCTTAACAAACGAACGAACAAACGTCAAACAGCACAACTACGCACATAACAAACAGAACAAACAACATATCAACTCAGACAGCTTATTCCATATCATGTTGTAATTATGCCGGCATATGTGTGGAACAATGATGAATGAAAGTTGTGAATGTTGCGGGTTACGTTTGTCAGTTTATTGATGTGCATGCGTAACGTTCGTGATATCAAAGGTGTCCACCGGCACGGACTCGCTCCGTGACACTGCCCAGATAATTTCAACCTCTACATAATGTACAGTACTGTCCAACTCTTTCATGAGACTAGTTGTATGTGGTTGATTTGTGAGGCTACTAGATACTGCATACAGTATTTTTCACATGCAGGGTGTTATTTTGTGTAGAAATATGAGACACCAGATTGCACACACACAGTAGATATTTGCAAAATAAACAGCTTTTAAATTTAACTATAAAGGTTAAAGAAAAAGACTAGCTGTCATCCATTATCTCTTCAGGCAGCCATCCAAACACAGTGTTCAACAGTTGTACCGAGTGTTATTTGGGAAAGGCAGGATAGTGACTCACTCACCAGCACAAAAGCAATGGCTAAAAAACCCACGCCCATTTAGTTGCACTGACCATGTTTAATAATGCCTTTTTTAAAATACATTTAGTCAAAACGATCGAATTGCTACAATGGGGAACAAAATAATATTCATCCACATTCGTAGTAATTGATGGTAAAATGTCACGACAAATCAATCATTGCTGACCAAAAATAGTTAAGGGAGTTATTTGTAACTCTGTCACAAACAATTTTTCATTAGATATATGTAAAACTCCCTCTATAATTCCCAAAAGTAACAGGGAAACATTTCTGAGAGTGCAATAAAACAACATTTCCATGTCTCCTTTTGATCATGCCTATGTGGAGCACTCATAAGTGCCTTCGGCATCATCCCTTTTTCCTCCTAATCCTTCCTCGCCTCCTTCTCTCCTCCAGTTGTGATCCTAATGAGCCCTTAGCCATGGATTCATCACCACCACCAGTAGCTTACCTTCAACAGACTGAGGACCAGGCTGACTAAGGCTGCCAAACATGCGCTCATGAGTCACATTCCAGCGCCAGAGAGTGAGCCGAGTTGCAGCTCTTGCGCTGGTGATTGACAGGTTCAGGGCTCGTTCGAGGCCGCTTTGTCCTTGCTCTTTCTTTGCCCTGGGGAACTGAGATATTGCTCTGGCTTTGGTGGGCTCTATGTAAGGCCATGTGCCCTACTCCTTGCCGATGTAAAGAGAGAATTTTTTCTTTAAAGATCAGAACAAGGCCTCTAGGTACAAGTTCAAACTCAAATCAAAGAAATGTTATTTTTTGCTAGAACATGTCCTCAAGCAAGGTAAAACAAAATGCTTCAGCATGCCCACTGAGTAAAGATACCATCTCCTGAAAACACCAACATCTGCTGTTATGTTATCAGTAAAACATATGTAGTAATGCTTCAGATAAACTGAACCAGAGCTCAGTGTGGATTGTCATTGTCTGCCGTTTGGAGGGCTAAACTCTTCAGAGTCGTAGGTGTGGACGGCTGCCTCTCGGAGCGCATTCCGACCCCGCCGGTGGGACTCCTAACAGCGTCCAAGCATTCTTGGCTGTCTCGTTGTGCGCCTCCGCCACCTTCACACCAGCAGGCTCCGTCGCCTGCCTCCTTCAACCACCCACCACAGCTTACGCCTCATTAGCCCGTTTCTCTCAGCTCTTGCATGTGCCGAGGCAGAGTCAGACAGTAACTGACGGATTTTTAAGCTCTGCGCCGTGCTTTACTACACACTGCAGGGTATGCATGAGCCCAAATCATTGAGGCGGTACCATTGAACATGGTACCACACACACCACGTCTCAGATTAATATTGCCATGGCATTGCCAAACACATCCTGAACCAATGTGCCATCTATTAAGTACCACAAACACCAACAATGAACAAGGTACCTGTTTCAAGCTGGTATCATCCTAGATGTTTTACCATCCATGTAACCCATGCATCCTTCAAATATGCTTCTGTAGACCAATCCCTAACAACCCAAAGCCAGCAAGACAGAAGGAGAGACATACTGTGTATGGAAATGGGCAGAGAGTCAAGTTTGATGTCCACCTCACCTCAATGAGAAAGTCTCCCATTCGCAGTCCAGCCCTCCAGGCCACACCCCCTTCGTCCACTGACTCCAGATACTGTAGAGCAGGGAAGGCTGGCGTGGGAGTGAACTCTTCAATGGGAGTCTGAGCTACAGAGAGAGAGAGAGAGCGAGAGAGAGAGAGTAGAGTAAACAGGGAGGAATATGAAGAAAAAAGAAAGAGATAAAGAGAGAGTAAAGGACTAGTGGAGGGGAGAGGATAACACAATGTTCTCCTTTTTGCATAATGTGCTATGAACAACAACTTAAACTGTTTAGAGAGGAAGGAAGAGAGTGTGAACTGTGTGTGGAGAGAGATAAGAGTGGGGGGGGGGCTATAAATACAGGTGAAGTGTAGGACAGAGTGAGCTGGACTGGGACTCACCTTTAGCACCTCGAAGCACAAAGCCAAAGCCCTCATTGTCCTTCTTCTGTAGGAGAACGGTCTTCTCCTTTATGATGTAGTCACTACTCCAGAGAGAGAGAGAGAAAAGGAGTGAGAGAGGACAGAGAGAGAGAGATATGGAGGAAGAGCAGAAGAGGAGAGCAGGGAGTTATAAAGGGAGAAGTCATTTCGGGGAAACAACACTGGCGCTTGTTTATTGCTGTGACAAATCTGCCAGCCCTCTCCCAGCAGTCCCCTATGAGAAGAAAGACGGGTTCTTCTCAACCCAAAACAGGGTCTGGGGTGAATCCCCGTATTTACAAGCACACATCCACACCACATTATAGCCAGCCGTCGCGCTACCCAACCCGAGGCTTGTTTTACTCCCAACACGAGGGACGACTGCACCACAGAATGGCTTATGCCAGGGGAATGTAGAAGAGTAGCTCTAGAAGACAACTGTAATATAGTGAAATAAGCAAGGCTGCTTAAAGTCTCTACCCTGTTGTTTTGCTCTGTCCCCACAGATGATGATCCTAATCTCACAAATCCTGCTACTGACAAGACACGTGTGTCAATGCAGGATTTTAAAAGACATCTCCCTCCTAAAATTACTCACGCCAAACAGATAACCAGTGACCCCCCTTAACAGACAGATGAGCAGTTTGTCATCCAAGCTGGGTGGAGGGAGAGGGGCATGAGATTTCAGCAGAGGTGGCGTCATCTAAGCCAGTCCAGTCCAGTCCACATGCTGATAGCAACGGCTCCATGACTCTGATTCAACACGAGGCAGCTGTGTTCCCATGGGAACCCCAGACAGAGACAGGAGAAAGTAGGTGAGGTTAGAGCGTGTGGGTGCTGATTTTTTCCCCCATTCTTTTTTTCATCTCTAGGTTGGTGGGGGGGTCTGATCCCCCCTCCCTCTTTGAAGTCATGCTTTCCCGCCAGCCTGAGTTGATCGGTAACGGAAACGGCAGCTAGCGCGAGAGATCCCTATTAAACAACACCTCACCCAAACCCTAGCCTCATCCAGTGCCGCCACGCATTCAAACGGAATACACTGTCCTTCACCCCATGGGATTAACCTTTGTGTCCACTCTCTCGTGCGCCTGCTTGCCTCGCGAAACGCCCGCGCGGCGGGATGAATCGCAGTGTTCTTTCCCCTCGCGCTGCTCGGCTCCACGGCGACGCTGCGAGCGTTTGTCTGCTCCGCTCCATCATGACGCTTGTGACATTGTAATTGCCCGCGGAGCCGTTTGGCTGCCCTGGGCTTTGGCGCAGCACTGGTTCTCCTGCTTTACTGTCAGACTGCATCAGGGTTAAAGGAAGGAGCTCTCAAGAGCAGGATCTGAGCCTGGATACTACAGCTACAACTGCACACACGTAGCCTACACATACACACACAAACACAAATGTACCACACTAATGCATACACACATAACCACACACATGCACAAGAAAACACACTACACAGATGCCACATGCATACATACAGTACACATGCACACATGTGTGATCAACCAAATACACACACACACACACACACACACACACACACACACACTATACATGTGCATACACACAGATGTACACACACACACACACACACACACAATCACACAGACACGGACAAACATGGATGACATTAAGAAAACATCACGTTTAAAATGCAAATGGAAGTGAATACTTGTGCAAAAAATTTAAATGAACGTCACTCTCTATCCACTCTCACTCAATGCTCTTCCACAAAGCCATGGACATAACATTTCCAATATTTTCATGAGGTCCTGGTTAGTGGTTTACGGAAAAAAACAATACACTGTAGTATATCGCAGTGCCAAGAATCGATATTCATTTATAGCGATGTTAATTTATTAATTCGTATACTGATATCCACAAGGTGCCGCAAGGCCGAGTACTTCTCTTACATCACAGCGGAAATGGAAAAGTGTTGACAACAAATTCACTGTGGCAAGATGGCTGCAGAGACTCAACAAAACATAATATATACGGAAGAGATAAATGCCAATGTATTGCAGAATTGAATAGCAATCACACTGTGGCCAAAATATTGTGATAATTTCGTGCCATTGCCACTGTGGCGATTCCTACTCCTACTTAATACTAGTCTACAAAGAAGCACATAGAAAATGATTGCACTTGAAGCTACTTTTGAGAGAAAAGTAAAAACTGAAACTCCACAACCCAAGCTTTTGGCAGCCATCTGTGACTCTCTCGTTCTCTCTTTCTCTCTCTAACACCTTCTCTCTCCCTTGCTTTTTCACACCCTCTCTCTTCTCCCTCGTTGTATAGCCTCTCTTCTTGTCACACACAGTGGTAAATATAGCCAAACAAATCGGATAGATTTGCAAGTACAGACACGAAGAACTAAGAACCCTCACCGTCCTACAACCCTACAATCAGCTGAAAGACAAAAGCATCTCTCATGCCAAGGGTCGGCTAAAAGCAACGCTCTTGAACTTCCAGTGGGTGGGTACCTGCTTAGCTGCATGGGGGCACCAGGTTTCTGGGGGTTTAGCAGGTGCAGGGGTTAGCATCAGCTGTGACCACCATTACCCCCCACAACCCAACCGCCACCACTACCACGACCACCATCACATTAACCTGAAGCTGCACTAAACTCAACCGTGTCAGCACTTGTCACAGCCTAAGGTGTACAAAAACACACAAGCACACACACACACACACACACACACACACACACACACACACACACAAACACACGCACACGCACACACAGACATACATTGCAGCCAAATTCACTGCTAAACGGTGATCAACGACAATGAATGGCTGCAGTCTTGCAGTCCACCCTGCACACGCTGGGTATGGCTCCCATTTCCCGTGTGTGTGTATGAGCGCAGTGGCAATGTAACCTGTCGAGGCTGGTGGAGGCAGTGCTCACTTGTATCAGCGTTCAGCGCTGTCCACGTTCAGCAGCCCATGATGTGAGGCAAGGGCAAACGTAATCCTCCCCGCACTCCGCGCTGCATGGCACAAACTAGGAGTACCACCCATAAGACTCCACAGGCACAGGCACACACACACACACACACACACACACACACACACACACACACACACACATCACAGCACAGCTAATTTAACGGATTCTCTTACAGCCATGAGGATAAGGGCTGTACAGTCAGAGAACCCCCCCCCCGCCCCCCCCTGCAAGCTCTCCCTGCAGTGTTCACAGTATGGGCAACAATTTGGATTGATCCTCTCTACCACAGAGTATACACAAACACTGACATACAAACACACATTTGCGTATGCACACACAGAACAAATACACACACACACACAATCACACATGTGTGTATGCACAAACAGAACAAATACACACACACACACACACACACACACACACATACGTACAGACTTGTGCACATACAACTAACAGTAATATTGAGTCATCAGTACATTAAATGGTGGGCTGATATTGCTAGCAACAAGCGAGTAGCTACGCAAAACACACACAACACACACACACACGCACACACACAACAATTGCTACCCCGATTCTGTCTGTCATTTTGAATTAGCCTACAACAGAAACATCTGGATGAAAATGTCATATTGCATCTCTATCACCCACTAACTCATACACAAACCCACACACACACATACATACTGACACACACATACACACTCACACGATGACTCATACTCACAGTGACATACACTGGCATGAACACACACACACACACAGTAATTCAGTGCTGAAACATATAGATATTCATTAATTCTCTAAACAAAAATGCAAAGACTAACACTGTCACACACATGCACACACTCATACACACGCTCACTCGCTCTCACACATACACACACAAGCATGTGCTTGCGCGTGTGTACGAGCCCACACACACACATATACAGAACATCAGATTCACAATGCCACATACATAGAGTCAGTCACAATCACAAAATCACAATAACCGTTACAAAACACCAGCCTGAAGACACACACACACACACAGAGAGAGAGAGAGAGAGAGACATACACATACAGAGACAAATAACACAGTCATGCACCTCTTCTCTGCGTCTCTCCATCCCTCCTCACCCCCTCCCTCCATCCTCGGCAGAGAACGAAAGAAGAGGAGGAAAAAAAAACGAGAGACGCTACCTGTAAATGAACCACACGCTTCTGTTCCGCGGGCCCAGAGATGGCCAGGAAGAAGAGAGGGAGAGAGGGAGAGAGACATCCCTCTCTCCGCAGCCCCCCATTGCCATGTCCCCCCCTCCTCCCCCTCCTCCTCCTCCTCCTTCTTCTCCTCTCCTCCTCTTCCAGCGACGGCAGAGCCAGAGAGCGCGGCGAGAGGAGAGGAGAGGAGGAGAGAGAGGCGGAGGAAGAGGAGAGCGAGAGAGAGAGCGGGCCTAACACGCCTAGACCCTTCATGCTTAAGACAGCGCGAGAAAAGGACGGAGGGAGGGAGGGAAAGAGAGAGAGAGAGAGGGAGAGAGAGATAGGGAGAGAGGAGGGGTGATGAAGAGGGAGAGATAGAAAGCGCTAGAGAGAGTGTGAGAGAGAGAGGGACTGAAATGGTATTCAGCAACTGCGACAGGGAGAGGGAGAGGGAGAGAGAGAGAGAGAGAAAGAGAGGGGCGGGAGAAAGGCAAGGGGAGGGGGTGAGTTCCAATGAGAGAGAGAGAAAGAGAGAGAGAGCGAGAATGAGGGAGAGAGCCGGTTTAACATGAAAGAGGGAGAAATGAAGGGATTTGGTGTGTGGGGAAAGGGAAGAGTGGGGGCTCTGAGTCCGAGGAGAGAGAGGAAGATGGTGTTAGCCATCTCTCCACAGACAAGCACAGGACACACGCAAGTATACACACACATAATACGACGTACACACATGCGCACATGCATGCACGCGCGTGCACACACATACACACACACACACACGCACGCACGCACGCACGCACGCACGCACGCACGCACGCACGCACGCACGCACGCACGCACGCACGCACGCACGCACGCACACACACACACACACACTCACTTTTCAAGCCTCCTCCTCCCCTACTCTTCAAATGATCAAAGTACAGAGACCTTGTTATGTGGTGATGAGTCAGACTAGAGTAACCTTTTTGACTGTGTGTGTGTGTGTGTGTGTGTGTGTGTGTGTGTGTGTGTGTGTGTGTGTGTGTGTGTGTGTGTGTGTGTGTGTGTGTGCATCTGTGTTTGGGTCTCCTGGGGTGCATTCACTTTCTCATTCATAAAATACTAAATAACCACGTCATGTCTGCAGAACAACAGTTATAGAACCCGATTTCTGCAGTGTGTGTCATGGCTCCATCATCTCTCTCTCTCTCTCTCTCTCTCTTGTGTGCGTGCCACAGGTTATGAACACCTACCAAACTGATAAGTAGATTTCCTGGTTAGAATAATGAGTGACTCATAATGCAACTCCGACACAGGCACACATTAATTCTCTCATCATATTCCTTCATTTCATTAATCAACATTCATTTAGCTTGGGTCAGTTCCTTCTCTCGTCCATCAATTCACAAAATCGTTCAAACATGAACAAAATGACCTGCAGCTGTTTCTCCTTAAAAAAAAACCCATTCCATTGAGTGTCTAACAAAAACTAAATATCTACCAAACACGTTCTACCTCCATCAGTGGTCCAAACATTGATAACAGAGAGCTTTAAGGAAAGGTAGAAAGACTGAAAGTGGAAGGTGCACTGTAGTTGTAACCCTGTAGGAGGGATCCATCAGCTCCACCCTGCTCTCTCCTCACTCAACACACGCACACCTGCAGTTCTAGAATGTTCTGCTCGTACCAGTCTGTAGCGCTCAGCGCTGACTTCTAGGACTTGTGCTTATCAGTGCAGCAGGTCCATCGCAGGCCCCCCTGCGGAGTTCAGATGCGGCGTGGGCCGCCACCACGCAGGAGGCCAGCGTGGGGATCCGAGCGGATCTGGAGATCTGACGTGAGATTTGGGACGAGGCCACGCGTTCCATGACAAGCCCAGAGCGAAGCGTGGAGCCTCAAGATAGCAAAGTGCACTGCCAAAGGGGCTCTATTGTAGCATGATGTTTAATCATGTGAGTGTGTGTGTGTGTGTGTGTGTGTGTGTGTGTGTGTGTGTGTGTGTGTGCATATGTGTGTGCATGTTAAATAGAGCAAACGACAAGAATGTATAGAGTGAGTCAGTGGATGAGTACATGCATGAATGTGTATCCATGTGCGTGAATGTGTACAACATGTGTGCATGTGCAGAATGCATGCTTTAGTCTGCGTGCTTGAATCAGTGTGTTTGTTAGTGATAACCAAAGACTGGCATGAGTTTTTTCCTACGAATTGATTTCTGTAATCCCCTGTGGTCACACTTACCTGGGCGCCTCGATGCCATCATAAGCTCCCACTGTGTAATGGCGGAACAGCTTCTTGCGGGCCTTTTCGCTGCGACTCTCTGAAACACATATACACAACACACACACATGCACACTTAAAACACTACCTTTATCATGTTCTTTTAGAGTGAGGATGACAATGTATGAGTGTGTTTAGGAATGAGAGTTGGCTTGTATTGAAAATATGTGTCAACATATTTATATGTGTGTGTGTGTGTGCTTGCATGAATTAATGTGTGTCTGTGTATGTGTGTCTGTGTGTGTGTGTGTGTGTGTGTGTGTGTGTGTGTGTCTGTGTGTGTGTGTGTCTGTGTGTGTGTGTGTGTGTGTGTGTGTGTGTGTGTACTTGTGTGTGTGCATGTGTTAGTCACCTGGTTTCTGCTCTTGGTTTTGAGGGGGAACCTCCTCCACGCAGTCAGAGGGAAACCAGCCAGTTCTCCCTTTTACTGTCCCTTCCCAGAAGCCTCCATCACCTACACTGAGCACTATACACACACACACACACACACACACACACACACACACACACACACACACACACACACGTACCACCACCAGAATTCACAACCTTGCTATTTGCAGTGGAGTGATTATGGTCCACATTCTGGGGAAATCTCAACCCATAGCCCCATAAGGCCAAATGCTTCTGATTCTGCACGGTCATTCAGTTAAATGCCTAATTTGTCAGTAGTGTCCCTACATCCCCTGGTCAGATAAGGACAGCCCCTGTTCCAAGGTCTTTCTGTACCTGGGTGGGTTAGCACTCATTAGATGTAAAACTTTTGCTCAAATACAGCAATGAGCAGTGAGGGGGCCAAGCAGTCAGTAGGTAAGGATTGCCATAGCAACTGGTTACTGTTATGATGACACATGGCTGTAAGCACTCACAGAAAGTTAAATGTCAAGCAAAGCGACAAAAGTTGGGCAGAGATATAAGTATAACCTGCGTTGTGTTTACCTCCTGGCTCAGCCCTATACTCGCCCAGACTAGAACCTGCAAATTGCAGCACCTCGGATCGGAAATCGAGCGTGCTAGCAATCAAGCTAAAAGCCCAGTCTGCTAGCAGGCTGCTAGCTCGCTGCTAGCATGTCTCTCATCTGGACTCTCATCTGGAGGGAGGTTTACATAACAAACATGCTGCACAGCTACGGAGCAGCTGGCTACCATACCTTACATAAGGTCACTTTCTGTTTGGCAGCTTCACTGCCATTTAAATAGGCTATGATAGGCAAAAACGTTCAAAAATGTAAATGCCAAGTTGATGGCTTCATGTGGCTTGGTCTGAAGATCATTTGTGCCAACTTTTGTGAACAATAATTGTGGCCTGTGAACTATTTTGAAACATTTCCATAAAATCCAATATGGTGGCCTCTGTGTCAATGACACTGAGATCCCAAGTTGGCATTTGTCAGCCTTGGGAACTCCAGTGGAATTTCCAGACACAGGAATTATGTTTTAAATCCCAACATCAATAGTTATCAAACCAAACACATGTATTCTAATAGCTGTGTTCCCTAGAGGTGAAATCTATTCTATAACTTTTGCTAGGCTTAGTCTGATTAACGTTTCTCCCCAAAGTTTGTAAAGAAATTTGTAATCTGTGAAAATGTTTTCGTGTTTTCAATAAAAATCATATATGGCAGAAAAAATCAATATGGTAATTGAATGAATTGGTGAAATTATGTCAAACTCAGCTTGGTCCAAGGATGCCAACAGTAGTATTTTTGAAAATGGGGCATGCTGTTCAAAAGTTTAGATAGATAGATAGATAGATAGATAGATAGATACTTTATTGATCCCCATGGGAAATTCAAGGTCTCAGTAGCATACAGACAACACACACACATTCACTAACAGCAGAAAAAGTAATTAAAAGTAAACACAGTGAAAACACAACTAAGCAATAAGGACAGTAGAAGATAAATAATATACTAAATATACTAAAATACAAATTATACTAACTAACACTTAATCTAAATCAATTCTAAAAACAGTATCCACATAGTGGTGATTAATCAATCAAGAGGCGCTTGCAATGACTGAGGCAGGGACTGAGCCTGTGATTCTCTGTGCATAGTAAGGTAAGGTAAGGTGCTCTGTGTGAGTGAGTGTCACAGTGATAGTGCAATGGTGATAGTGGTCATGGTGATAGTGCAAATGAGTAAGTCCAACAGTGCAACAGTGCAAGAATAAGTCTATATATCTATATATCTATATATATATAACTATTTTAAGAAAAGGTATAAGTGTGGCCACAGTTCGGCTGTGGCATGGAGGGAGGGATTATGCATATGTGCTACAATAATGTGCTAATATAGCACGCAAACAGTGAGGCAGAAAGACAGTGGTAAAAAGTGGCTAGTGGACAGACAGTATCCAAACATGGAGGGGGTGAAGAGGCAGACAGACTATGCAGAGAAGTCTATCTCTCCTCTTCCCTTTAGTGAAGCATTGAACAGTTCAATGGCCCTGGGGACAAATGACTTCCTCAGTCTGTCTGTTGTGCAAGGCAGTGAGCGAAGTCTCCAGCTGATCAGGCTCTTCTGCTTTACAATAGTGCTATGGAGTGGATGACACTCATTGTCCAAAATGTTGCTCAGTTTGTTCAGGGTCCTTTTGTCAGATATTGAAGTGATGCACTCCAGTTCAGCTCCCACTAACAGAGCCAGCTTTCCTTACCAGCCTGTCAAGTCGCCCCGCATCCTTCTTCTTTGTGCTTCCTCCCCAGCATACCACTGCATAGAAGAGGACGCTGGCAACAACAGACTGGTAAAACATCCCGAGGAGCTTGCTGCACACATTGAAGGACCGCAGCCTCCTCAGGAAGTACAGCCTGCTCTGCCCTTTCTTGTAGAGTGTGTCACACTCTTGTAGAGTGAGTTGGCTGACCAGTCCAGTTTATTGTCCAGGTGGAGACCCAGATACTTGTAGGTGCTTACCACCTCCACATTGACCCCAATCAATGGAGACTGGTAGCAGAGTGGGCTTAGACCTGCGGAAATCCACCACCATCTCCTTGGTCTTTGAAGTGTTGAGTTGAAGGTGATTGAGTTTGCACCATTGCACAAAGTCCTCCACCAGGCTTCTATACTCCTCCTCCTGCTCGTTCCTGATACACCCCACAATTGCCGTATCGTCAGAAAACTTCTGCATGTGGCATGACTCGGTGTTGTAGAAGAAGTCAGATGTGTACAGGGTGAACAGGACTGGAGAGAGCACAGTTCCCTGTGGCGCTCCGGTGCTGCTGATCACAGTGTCAGAGAGACAGTTTGACCACTTCACTTGTACTAGAGCAGTGGAGCATCTTGACCCAATTCACAATATTGTAAATAATGAGTGAATCTGTGCATCTTGAATGTTATGGTTGAGTACCATTGGAGTTCCAATCAATCAATCAATAGCCTACCGTCCATAGGTAGCTATTGAAATGTAGGCCAGCCTTTCTTAACCCAACAGCTTTAGGCTACGGTTAAGTTGGTGGCATTTAATAGTTACTTACTATTACTAGAATCTCCGTTGTTGTTGTCTGACACGAGAAGCAGTGTGCCTTAATTGGTAAAGTGATTAAATGGGTACCCATTAAATGGGTAAAGTCATTTTAAATAGGACTGCAGCTTGTTCTTACAGCAGGGTCATTCTATGAAATTTCTAATTGAAGGCATGTATGTTAAGTCAATAACTTGACTGTTATTGGATAACTAGAGCCATTTTATCATGAAATGTACCACCCCGTCACATTTATTACATTTCAATCCATTATATTTCATTGTGTGGAAAAAAATGTATGCCTGAGGTGGGCAGATATTAATTTGTTGGAGGGTGATCAGGTCTTTAATGCTGTGGATAAATTGAAAAGAAGTCTGAAAAGAAATCTTTTCATTTGAAGAACATTTTGAAAATGTTGTAGTGGAAAAGGCATTTGTTTTATTAGAATGACCCAGCTATGGAAATACCCCAAGAAAATCTGTAAAATAAGCTATTTCCAGAGGTTGTTACGCAAGCTTTTCTAAAGTTCTGCAATTCCTTATCTCAAAAAGTAGAGGTGAAGCTTCAGATCTAACATTCGACCACCAATACTGCCCAAAATGTAAAGTTTTAGGCTACTCTAAATCAAAAATGTGCAGAGGAAGATAGACCTATGATCAATGTCCCTATGACCCTGTTCAAATCACATTCCCTGCAGATTTAAATAAGCATAAGTATATATACTCTTTTGATCCCGTGAGGGAAATTTGGTCTCTTCTTTTATCCCAATCTGTGAATTAGTGAAACACACTCAGCACACAGTGAACACACAGTGAGGTGAAGCACACACTAATCCCGGCGCAGTGAAATGCCTGCAACAACAGCGGCGCTCAGGGAGCAGTAGGTGCCTTGCACTTCAGCCGTTCCGACTGGTCGGGGTTCGAAACCGACAACCCTCCGGTTACAAGTCCGAAGCCCTAACCAGTAGGCCACGGCTGCCCCATTTGGGATGTGCTTCTGATTTGGCTCACCTTTGACCCTGTCTCCTTTGCTGAGGCTGAGTTCGCGCTCGTTTTGGGAAGAGTGAGAGCGCGTCGCCACAAACACACGGCCAGGGACCGCACTGTACAGCCTCCTCCGCTGCTGTTGCTGTTGCTGTTGCTGTTGCTGCTGCTGCTGCTGTTGCCCGCCACCACTGAGAGATGGAGAAAGAGAGAGAGAGACAGAAAGAGAGAGAGAGGTGGAAAAGGAGAGAGAGAGAGAGAGGGTGGTAGAGTGAGAGAAGGAGAGAGAGAGGTTGGGAGGGAAGCAGACATTTTTTAATTTGTCAGAGAATGTGGGTGGCTAGAGTTAGAATCTTTTTCCAAAGCCAGCTAACTTCACCAATCAAATGCCATAATCTGATAAACACTCTCTGATCAACCACAATCTCTTCTCTCTCTCTCTCTCTCTCTCTCTCTCTCTCTCTCTCTCTCTCTCTCTCAGAGACACACACACTGGCCAGAATAATTCACTCTTTTCCCTTCACTCCCTCTTCCCTCCCCTGTCCTCCTCCCCTGTCCTCCTCCCGTCCTCCTCCCCTGTCCTCCTCCCCTGCTCCTCTCCTCCTCCCCTGTCCTCCTCCCCTGCTCCTCTCCTCCTCCCCTGCTCCTCTCCTCCTCCCCTGTCCTCCTCCCCTGTCCTCCTCCCCTGCTCCTCTCCTCCTTACCCCTGTCTCCCTCTCTGCTGCTTCTGTCGTTCCTCTGTGTCCCCTCTTCCTCTGGATGGGGAGCGGGTGCGAGAGCGAGGACTGCTGGAGCTCCTCAGAGCAAAGGAGGCTCTCCTCGATTGGGTCTATGAGAGGGGGGGGGGGGTTGACATGTTATATTCATATATACTATTACAACTATTACAACTATTACACTATTACTAACTATTACAATACAGAATTTGGTCATCTTTTTTTTGGACAGAGTGAGTCATCAAGATATGTGGTGTGCCACTGCACCGGTGCGGGCGCCATGTTGGTTCCCGAGGGTGGCGCGGGGGCCATCTGATCAGGAGGGTTCATGGTGTTCTCACTCTTGGCCCGCAGCAGGGGGTGAGGGTGGGCATGGTGGATGGGCCCAGAAGGGGGGAGAGCTCTGACCAGCTCGGAGCGCGGAGGGGCGTACTTTGGTGACTCGAGGAAGGGAACTGAGAAAGCGTCAGAAAGAGAGAGAGAGAGAGAGAGAGAGAGAGAGAAAGAGAGAGAAGAGAGAAGTGGGTGGAATGCAGCATACTCCACACACATAATACACAAAACTCACACACACAAACACACATACACACACACACACAAACCTACCTACATCTGAGTCATTGTGATTTTTGATGATCTCTCCGATCTCAAAATGGCCAGACATAACTGCCACCTGAGAGAACACAGGCACCCAGAATCAAAGGCGAGGTATACATATTCATATCCAAACAAGACTTCACCCTGCCATCAAACATTCAGTATGCACTGTGAAAAGAAAATGCAAATCCAAGTTGCCAAGGTTACCTGGAATGGGGTTTGCCCATGCTTATTCTTAGTCTCCTTATTGGCTCCTCTGTATAGGAGAACACGCACACAGTTTTCCTAATTGGTCAGAGAGACATCAGTCAGGAACCTACAGCTTTTCTCAACTGCTTGAACAGATTTCACACATATCTCACTTCATTAGTACAGTTAACCGAATCCTCCAAATGTAAAAGTGTCAAGCCAATTAACACTATTAAAACATATCATAAGACTATCTACATGTTTTGTGTGAGCCTTTTCAATAAATCATGACATAGTGTAATATTTTTGTTATTCTATTTTGAATTGAACTTTCACTTTCAATTAAATTTCTTCATATCATTCAGATGGTACTTATCATCTTTAAGCACTATGTTTAAGGGCTGGAGTGACTTCGACTACACCAATAAGAAAGTAGCAGCAGAGGGGGAATAAGGTGTTTCACCTTATTATACAGAGCACCAATGTGAAGTGCTGTGTTTCCTGATGCATTCTGGGAAGTGGAGTCCGCGCCATAGAACAGCAGGTGTTCCAGGTGCTGGGCAAAACCATTCTGACATGCCTGTGGGCGGGGGGAGACAGTGTAAAGGAGGAGGGACAGAGATAGGGGTGTCTGGAGCAGCCGGAGGAAAAATCAATTTGCCTCAAAAAACAAATGAAACAAAAGAAAAGAAAGGAGGTGGGAGCTAGGACTGATTCGGAGAGAAGAGAAAGAGGGATTGAACATAAAGGAGAGAGAGAGAGGGAGAGAAAGATGTTCATACAAAAGAAACAGAATCCACACAGCACTGAAGCAGTGGTACGAAAAAAGAAGCACTCTGAGGATGGCTCTGATCGATATAATCAACAAACCTGCAGAGGGCTGTCTGGACACACACACACACACACTGACTCATTCACACAACCAGACAAGTGTAGGCAGCTGAAGCATGGAAGGGGAGGGAGAAAGTAAATTTATTTGTGTGTGTGTGTGTGTGTGTGTGTGTGTGTGTGTGTGTGTGTGTGTATCTGTGTTTGTGTCTGTATCTTTGTGTGTGTGTGTGTGTGTTTGTTAATGCAGTGTGTGAAAAAAGTGAAACTGCAAAGATTTGTACTCCGCAATCTTACCATATGAACCTACAAAACCACAAAACAGGAAATAACGATCAATTGTACTACAAATGCATTGATAACAACAATACAGCCTCCTTTCATTGACTACAGAAAGCATACCTCGTAAGACAGAAGGGAAAGAAAGGAGAGGAGGGAAACGGATAGGAGTGAAGGATATTGATACTAGGTAGAAAAACAAAAAGGAATGATGAACAGTGAGAGAGAGAGAGAGGGAGGGAGAGAGGGAGAGAGAGGGAGATGATGGGATGATGTGTGTGAGGTGAGGAGTACCTTGTGTATTTCTTGCATGCCAAATCCCTCTGGGTCCCTCATCTATGGAGAGAGAGAAAGAGAGGAGGAAGAGATAAAAGAGGAGAGGAGAGCGGGACAGAAAAAGAAAGAAAGAGAGAGAGAGAGAGAGAGAGAGAGAGAGAGAGACAGGAAGAGTAGTGGAAGCGAAAAGATACAGATACAGAAGAGGACAGACAGAGAGAAAGAGGAGACCAGGGTAGGAAGCAATGTCTGTGGCCGGATGGAGGGATGGGGCAACAGAGAAAAGAGAGAGATGGACACTGGTAAAGGGGGATGGAAAAAAGAAAGACAAAGAGAGCAGGACAATCCATTACTGGTCAGATGTAGAGCAACTCACACGTGTTTCAGACAGCACATTACGACAGACAGCAGGAGAAAGAGAGAGAGAGAGAGAGAGAGAGGGAAAAAGAGGAAAAGAAACACAGGGACACCTGCTGGAGACAGTGTGACACGTTGACAGACACATTCAATCAGGGAGTTTGCAAACTGATAAACTACAGCACACCGGCACACACACACACACACACGCACATACACACACACACACACACACACACACACACACACACACACACACACACACACACCTGGTGTGACTCATCCCAGCCGTTCTCGTCTCTGACTCCGAGTCGGGCTCGGTAGAACAGCAGTGTCTCGCAGCACGAGGTGTCGCCCCCTGCCAGCACCGAGTGGTAGAGCGGCGTCAGCCCACAGCGGTCCTTGTAGTCTGGAGAAGCTCCTATTGACAGAAGGATCTGAGGGGGGGGGGGGGGGCAGTGTTGGGTCAGGATCAGAGTGCTATCCAGTGTAGGGTCTGTGTCACCTGGCAAGTGGTGTTATCTAATGTGAAATTGCTGATATGCCATGGAAATAGAGAGAATTTTGTTTGTAACTTCATTCTTGTTTGCAAATAATAATAAAAAAAAAAAAAAAAAAAGAGAGAGAATCAAGCGGGCTTCCTACAAGGACATCCACTGTATTTTGTACACATTATGTGTTATGTAATGTGTATGTGTGTATGTGTGTGTGTGTGTGTGTGTGTGTGTGTGTGTGTGTGTGTGTGTTCTGTTGTGTTTTGACTTTGCGTGTTCTGATGATGCAGCTCACTGTGCTTCTGTGTGTGTGTGTGTGTGTGTGTGTGTGTGTGTGTGTGTGTGTGTGTGTGTGTGTGTGTGTTACAGTACCTGCAGTGCTGCATGGTTGTGTGCGCGGACTGCTTTGTGTAGTGGTGTAAGTCCATCTCTGGATCTGAAGTCCAGATGGGCTCCGTTCAGCACCAGACAGCGCACCACCTCTATGGACTGAGGCATCGACACCGCCAGGGACAGGGGCGTTTCTGAGAGAGAGAGAGAGAGAGAGAGAGAGAGCTACACTGTGACAAATATCGGTCCCAAAGAGACAAATATTTCACCATTTTGAACAACATAATTCCCAACTTCACAAAACTGGAGGAACAGAAAAAACTTGCTGTAGTTTTGGGTGAGGACACCAGCACATGCATACTGGCAGCCAGTTATGTGTCCTCACTCCATAACCTGAGAGAAGGCATTACTTAAGATAACCACCCCACTACCTCCACCCTTCAACATAACACTGCTCCCCAGCCCCAGTCTGTTACACCATGTCTCCTGTTTGTTTTGTTTTGTTTTGTCCTGTCTTGGTTTTCCTATGCACGATGGTCTTGTATGGTT
Source organism: Alosa pseudoharengus (assembly GCF_046254945.1). Taxonomy (NCBI): domain Eukaryota; kingdom Metazoa; phylum Chordata; class Actinopteri; order Clupeiformes; family Clupeidae; genus Alosa; species Alosa pseudoharengus. The sequence goes on along the minus strand of NW_027468674.1, from coordinate 30,413,976 downwards.
GTGACGTGCTGTGTGTGTGTGTGTGTGTGTGTGTATGTATGTGTGTGTGTGTGTGTGTGTGTGTGTGTGTGTGTGTGTGTGTGTGTGTGTGTGTGTGTGTGTGTGTGTGTGTGTGTGTGTGTGTGAGTGTGTGTGTGTGTGTGTGTGTGTGACGAAGTGTAACAATGTTTGTACATGTTTATATAATTTTGTATTTGTATTTTCTTTCATTATTATTATTCCTGTGAACGCTTTGGCAATGCATCATATGGTTTGTCGTGCCAATAAGGCATATTTGAATTTGAATTTGAATTTGAGAGAGAGAGAGAGAGGTGGGGGGTACCACATCTTCAATGAACTACTTAAATATACAAAAAAAACAGTATAGAATATATATGTATATAGAGTATAAACAATTACACTGGATAGAAATTTTAGTGTAGAAATTATTTTAAAAGTCAGTTTTATCATTTCCATCAAATGTATTTTATATATTCACAGTTTTCAGAGTTCATAAAATGTCAGTTAGAAATATAAATTTTTCTCATTACTCTCTCAGTTCACACTAGACCGTTTGGTCTGGACCCGAGTTTGTTTGGACCGATGGTTTGGTGATTTTTGATAGTGTGAACGCAGTCTACCGAACCCGGGTTAGGACCCAGGTCCGCTAGAAAACAGTGGTCTGGAGTATGGTTTGTTAAGACTCCGATACAGTTTAAATGCTATCTGTTTCAAAACCAGGAAATAAACTGCCATTTTTGCAATGTTACCAAACGATATTAGTGATATTAGTGTTTATGACATAAATGGACCCAGGTCCGCAAACAAAAATGTAATGAAAACAGAGACTAGCTGGGTCAGGACTAGGGGGGAGTAATCACACTCGGGTACGGTCCAGTTAAACGGACCCAGTGTGAAGGCAACCTTATTCCCTCACAATATTTTTACATTCCTCCACAAAACATTTCATGACAAGATGAATTTTCCCACATGTCTATTGCAAGCTTCTGTAAAACAGGGAGGCATTTAAATAAGGTTTGACTCTACACACGAGATGAGCCAAATGAAGCCATTTATTTGGTAAACATCTATCATACAACAATGATTTAGCATTTTGAAAACCTTCTTTCACCTTCTTTATCAATTTTGTGAAGGTTAAGAGTGGCTCAGAAGCTGTAACATTCAGCTGCCTTATGATGGCAATGCACAGATTTTCTTGGTAAGATCTATACATCTATAATTCAGCCATGAATTGCACTCATTAAATAATATCCAAAGCAAACTACTGTGGAAAATAGGGAAGGATTCTATTAAGTCATAAGTAAATTGCTACCATGCTATGGAGCACCTGAAGTTGTGCTGGTGAATTCTGACCTAGCCTATTTCAGTAGATTTCGGCCCAAGATCTCTGCATGTTTTATTTAGCCTATCAGCCCTCAATGAAGCTGGAGGCCACCTGGAGATGTGGGGGACAGCTGTGTTGAGTGTGAGCTCTCATCATCAACTTTAGAAAAGTATGTTAACTCACCTCCATTCTCTTGGTGGTGGTAGTTCGGGTCAAGGCCTTTGTCCAGCGCTTTGGTGATCTTGTCCAGGGATCCGCTCTGGACATACTCCAAAAACTTCTTCAGGTTGGCCTGAGATAAGAGGAAAGGTGGAAATATATTAATCTCTTTTTCTTTCACTATTGTACAGATATTTCTAGCATATCACTTGTAATATGTTTATACATGTATACATGTACGCCTTTTGTGGTGTACTTTTCCTCATTTGGTTTAGCACAAACGAGCAGTGCATGGACTTCCAACCCTAGCTGTTAGGATAACACTAGCAGCAATAGCATGTCTCACCTGGAATCTGACTCAAACTTTTTTTTTTTAACTGATGTCTGTGGCAACGGTGTTTAGTCTTCCAGTCGGCTACACTTCCACCATCATTTCAAGTGTTGAACCAGAACTGGATCTCTCACTTGTTTGCTTGTTATGCCAGCACTAGCACAAGAGTTAGACATCTCCCTAGCTGTCTGTCACCTTTCTCTTACACCATCTCAATGTGTTCCCACTCATGCAGATGTCTTGCACTAGCGCCTGTTCACCACCCCCAGGATATCTCTGTCATCTCCTTATGGGAGATCTCCTCTGGCACAGCCTCTCATACTAGAACCAACTCTCTCCTATGCAAGCCTCAAAACCTAAAAAACGTCTGTCTTCTGTGGGAAGTGGCATTAGCTGTTGGCAATCCTGCACAGATGCACATTTAACCTTTAAATGTCTTCCAAGTGAACACGGCATCATGTTTCAAATGCCTTGTGCCTGTGCCTGTGCCTGTGCCTGTGCCTGTGCTTGTGTTTGTCCCACCGTCGGTTGAGCTGCAGTACCTTTGTGTGTAGCTTGGCCAGCTGCTTCTCATCCAGGTTGGTCTGCTTGTAAACTCTGGTCTTGTACCTAAACTGTGTGCACATAAATATGTGTTTGTAAGTGATAAGAGTGGATCAAGCAAGAGAGAGAGAGAGAGATGCGAGAATAAAGGGAGAGAGAGAGATGAGCAGGATGAATACAAAGACAGATAACACACTGAAGAGTGCTGAATTACAATGGAATCCAGATTATAAATATAAAGTGAGATTTAGATCTCTTATTGTCTGTGAATCACAGCAATACAAAGGAAACGTGTGACACTATTTGTAGAATGCATGTAGGTCTGCCTCTTTGGATATGGTATGGATTTGACCTATATTCCCAATCTGGATACCCTGCTTGCAGTAGTACAGGTCATTTGAAAAATGACGCATAGTATATGTGCAGTCACACAATGCAGTCCAGAGACAATGGCACACTTTTGCTATTTTTGCCCAAAACATAAACATTTGAAATACAAAATAAACAATCAATGTGCTGATGTTTGCATTTTTCATAAACAATAGGATAGGCTTGCAGATTAATTGTAATCTTACTGCTTGTGATACATATGTCTCTGTTTAAATACCTATCAGTGTGCTGATATAAATTACCTTTTTAACCGGTCAGTCAGGAACAATGACCTTTATATTTATTGAAAACAGGCACCAAGTGCACCAAGTAGCTCATGTGTCTGGGAGGAATGTCCTTTTTATCATGAGTTTGGCTGATGTCTTCATTTCAAACTGGTCAAACCTGGCCTATTAAAAATAAGACGCAGACCAAAAAACCTTATAGCTTAAAGATACC